>NW_023458563.1:33123823-33207696 GCF_013731165.1 Rhagoletis pomonella
TTGTTGCACTTTTTTGAAGTTCTCTACAAATTGTTAAACTTGCGTGTATATGGGGTTTGTCTGAGAATGAACTAGATTTTAATTGAAAATTCTTAAAAATAAATAAATAAACATAAGTGGCACACAATATAACTTTGAAATGGCGTGCTATAGATATGACCGATACTGTATGTTGGTGCATTTAGTTCACTCATTGAGCCGCTACTACTTACATAAAATGTATAAATTGCCACTGAGCAAAACTACTTGAGAAAAAAATCATTAGTTTAATAGCACGAGTGCAACACCGTACCAGTGACAGAAGTAAAACTTCTTAAAAAAGCACAGGTGTGCGCCCCACACCCGGTAGAAATCTCAACAACAATTAAACTACGAGGCAATCAGACGAATACACTTGCTTAGTGTATCCAAAGTTGGTACCAAGTTGATACGTTTTTATTATTTCTCATATATTTTTTTAAATTTTTTCGAATACAAACGATATGACCATTCTTTTTCGCTTTATTCCGTATTCGAAAAATTATATGTTTCAATGGACACATCGATTTGAATACATAATTTAGATTTAGGTAACATTTTTAGCAATTTATTTGAGAAAAATAAAACATTTAGATTATTGTTTGTATTTTGGTCGATTTTAAATTTGCTACCCCAAAATAATTGAGGTAAAATTTTCGAGTGACGAAAGCAGAACTAGAAACACAAAATTTATGATATCGATTTCGTGACGAGAATTAAACGAGAATGTAGTAAGTTGCTTTATACGGTAGACAAACGGGCTCGATTATTTGCATAACCAGCCTTAATTTGCTCTAACTCATGCATTTTCCCCTTTAAAATGAGCATAAGCAGCCAAACAGATGCACGAAATTTTTGGGAATTAACACGGATCCGGGGAATTCGATGACAACACTGGTAAAAACGGCCAGTTGTTGTCTTTTGTACAAGTAGCCGAGTGGTGAGAGTTGCGAGCTACAAGCCTGTAGCTGCCAGGTTCGATACTCGGTTGGAGCGATTGCGAAAAATTTTTTGTTTTTATTATTTATTTTATTATTTATTTTATTTTTTTTATATTTTTTTTTATTTATATATTTAATTTTACTTTATTTTATTTTCATTTGCCTTTTTTTATATCACATTTCTTATTTTACTATTAGTTAGTTTTAATTTTTAGAGATGAATTTTGTTAAAAATTCAACAACAACTAACTGAAAGTAACGTAAAAAATATATAGAACTTATAAAAAAAGAATGAAAAAGAAATAAAAAAAGTATCCTGACCGTGGGACTCGAGCCCACGACCTTGCGGCTGGTTTATTCGCATTACTGCCGTCTGTAAGGGTAAAATTTTAATTTGCATTTATGCTTATTAATTCAAATTAATTTTCTCCGTCTGTCTACCATATTAAACTTTATAAAACGAAGGTGCATAATCTGTGTCTTAAACATATCCCAATTTACTCTAACAGAAGATATATGTAAGCTACCATGGTACAATGTAGAGCTTAAACGACTAAAAAATCGCTGCAATAGTTTTTATAAAAAAATTGAAGTCATCCAAGAATATACTTTATCATGACATGTACAAATCTTGTCTGTCTGATTTTAAGACTCTTGATCAGTCCCTGCGTAAAAGCTACGTTAGTAATTTCGAAAAGAATATAAAGACCAATCCCAAAGGTGGCTGGTCTTTTATTGAATCAAAAAAAAAAAGAAATCCATGTTCGATGTTTCATAAAAAAAGAATGCGTATAATGCCCATGATACGTCGAATCTTTTTGCAGACTTTTTTGGCGACAATTTTGTATCCGAGACTTACACAGTTGACGTTGTTAGCATCGATGTTTCCAAATCATGTCAGTCGTTCGGTTTCCTGTCATTAACAGAAGGGGATGTTTCAAAGGGCATCTTAAACCTTAAGGCCTCGACGCAAATAGATGCGGATGGGCTATATCCTATTCTTTTCAAAAATTGTGAGGCTCTTATTAGACCTTTGACAATAATTTTTAACTTATCCATCTCTTCGGGAACATTCATTAGTGATTAGAAAAAAACATATATTACTCCGATTCTCAAAAGTGGAAACAAAAATTAAGTCTCGAATTATAGACCAATAAAAAAATTAACAACAGTTGCCAAACTTTTTGAAAGTATTGTTAAGGATAAAATGTGGCACGCTGTCCAGAATGTTATTTGCCCGAACCAGCACGGTTTTGTCAAA
Source organism: Rhagoletis pomonella (assembly GCF_013731165.1). NCBI lineage: Eukaryota > Metazoa > Arthropoda > Insecta > Diptera > Tephritidae > Rhagoletis > Rhagoletis pomonella. The sequence continues at coordinate 33,126,044 of NW_023458563.1, forward strand.
GGAAGATCTACCGTCTCAAATCCCACTATCTTTACCGAAGTTTGCCTTGCGAGTTTCGAGGCTGGGTACCAAGTCGATACTGTATATACCGGCCTTACCAAGGCATTTGACAAGGTCTCACATAAAATTTTGATCGCTAAACTAGCTTGTCTGGGTTTCCATTCAAAGTTTCTTGATTGGATTAGCTCTTATTTATACAATAGGCACTGCGCTGTAGCACTGGAAAATACGTTTTCCCGTTACTGCCATGCAAGCTCTGGAGTCTCCCAAGGTAGTATTCTTGGCCCTCCTTCTGTTTATCATTTTCATTAATGATATGAGCTCCTGTTCCTTACTCTCGAAATTTCTAATGTATGCAGATGATCTCAAAGTTTATTCTGTTATAAAAAATGCTGAATATGCCTTTTCCCTTCCATCTGATCTTAACAGGGTAACGTCTTGGTGTGAGAGAAACTGTCTTAGTGTGAATATTAATAAGTGTTATCACATGGTTTATTCCAGAAAGCTTAATACAATTAATAACTCATATACTATATCTCGTTGTCTTCTTAAATCAAAGATTTGGGAATTCACTTCGACTCGAAGTAGACTTTTAATAGCCATATTGATTTCATTATATCTAACTCCTATTCATTGTTAGCCTTTGTTCGCCGTAATAGTTCTAACTTTACAGATCCATTAACATTAAAAACCCTATACATAACTTTTGTAAGGTCTCGCCTTGAGTATGCTGCAAATATTTGGCGACGTTTTCATATTGGGCTCATAAATAGAATTGAGCGTGTGCAAAAGACTTTTATTAGGTTTGCATCAAGATCTCTAAATTTTACTGAACTTTTACCTTCATACTACCCACGCTGTTTGTTTATAAATTTAAACTCACTTGAAGATAGGAGAAAGTTATTATCTTGCTCGTTTGTCTTTAACGTGCTTACTGGGATTGTTGAATGCCCTGATATCATACGGAGAATTCCTCTCAATGTTCCGCGAAGAAATTTGCGGCACATGTACCTTTTTTATTTGCATTCCTCCAAGTTAATGTATGCTATGAACACACGGATTTGTCTGGCCCTTAGGGAGATTAATAAACTCAATCATATCGAGGATATTGATATATCGCTTCCCGGAGTGTTGTTAAAAAAGTTAATCTTAAAACTACTCTAATTTTATAATGTCACCTATGTATTAGCTATGCTTTTTTAGATAGAATTAAGAATGTTGTTTTCATTGACCGAAATAAATAAATAAATAAAAATAAATAAAATAATCAGTTCCACTAAATATGCCTATATTTTAATTTTTTTAAATAAATTGGTATAAATGAAACAAATTTAAATGACATTTCTCTACTGCTTCGTTTTTAAAAGAAAAAATTGTGTTCAATATTTTCTTGTTCGTAGCTTCTAAATCTTTAAAGCTAAACCATTTAATCTTTGTTCCCCAGTTTTACTTTGTAATTATGATTTCTGCTTAAATACGAGCGTTCACTGGAAGCTAGTGGGCTATGCTCCGTAGGTACATTGAAAAAATACCTGTAAAGAAATATTATAAACCGTATAAACTAATAATTGTGTAACCTTAAATCAACTGTCAAAATTTTTATGGAAACTCGTTTACACATTTCCGATAAATTTCTCCAACGATTTCCGCTGAATAATCTTGATAAACTGAAGCCAAGGCAACTCTGTCGCAAGTGTAAACGAAAAGAGAGTATGGGACGTTCATGTATCAGAGCTTTTAAATTAATAATATCTGCTTGATAAAGTTATCGGTTTAGACGAATACCCCTAATATAAGTTTAAATATTGGCATGCCATTTAAATTTGAAATGTAAAAAATTACCTTACCTGACACATTTAAACACAGGATTATTGAAATTTCAAATTACGTTTTATCGAAGGTAAAAATTTAAAAGTAGCATCCGGTTCCCACGGATTTTCAAGGAGTTTATAATTATCGTTATCGCTTAGTTTATCGCGACAAAAGTTTAACATTATTAAGCGGAACCTGTTAGAACGTGAATATGTCATTAGGTCGCAGGGAATGTGCAACTTGATTTTCGGGACACAACGGGGTGTGAAATTACCAGCATCTTGAAAACAGTGGTGGTCAAAAATTCTTTAAACTTAGAGAAGGGACCATTTTTGGGCCTTAACCAAAGTAGTATTCATACATGGTAGTAAAATTCCAATAGGGTTTTTATCTATCTCATAGGTATATACTGGGAACTGTGCAACTCGGTGACTCAAGCAGGGACCACACGATTTGCATATTTGTACATTTTGGCAGTCGCAGAGTGGTGCTGTCTAGAAATAATGAGTTCAGCTCAATAATAACTTTCCAAACAACACCACACTGTAACTATGAAAATGTAAAAATGTACAAATCGTGTGATCCCTGCTTTACTCTAACATCAGGTGCACTAAGGTCCTCAGCGTCGTAGCGTCTTAATTTTTTCGCTAGTTGATACTCGTCAGGTGAATTTTCGTCTGTTCCTGTAGTTTGTGCGAATTCGGCAGCCGAATGGGCAGAATTTTTCGGTTTTTGTTTTGGTGATTCACGGACATTGAAAATATGGTTTCTGTTCCAATTAGGTAATTTAATTTTATCTCAGAATATGGATCAGTAACACCGCGTTCACGTTGAAACTCTAAATGATATTGAACAAGCAAAATGTTGAAAGAAGCAATTTGAGTTCAATTATTTTTACCCTTTCGAAATCTTCGAAAATCTTAAAATTCAAATAAAAGATATGTGTGTAGTATATATACGGTGACCATTCGTACCGATTTTGGCGGGACAGTACCGATTTTGTGAAACTTGTCCCGCTGAATATTTTTTAAAAGTCGGGACGTATAAGTGTCCCGATTTTTGATATTTGTACAAATTAAATCCCGATTTTCAGTGTTTTCTTTATTAATTTAACAAAAGTCCCTGTACTTAGACCCAAAAACAATTTTTCGTACAAACGTGGCAACACCTTCGTTATCACAAAAAACATAAAATATAGGGGAGACACAAATAGCCAGCATCCATATTTTCTATGATCTTTGGTTATGTTTTACTCTGTCAAACTGGTACTCTCGTTATATTGTAGTCATCATTATTGTAAACAAATTGTAAGGGTTTTATAACTATTTGGTAAGCTTTTTTTTTTAAATGAAACGATTCTAATGCCCATGTTATCTTGAATTTTTGGTAAATTTTTTTGGGGAAGACATTGCTCATTTTCTCTGTGCATAAAAATTGGCGAACGCACTTTGTGTGTAAGAAAATGCGCGAACAAAAAATTGCCAAAAATCAACGGTAAGTCCATGCTACTTCGAACTTGCACTTTATTATACTAAAACTTAATGTATTACAAAACTGCAACATCAAAAAAAAATCTAAAAAATCTGATTAAAAAGTTTAAAATTTTGATCATCATTTGTTTAAATTAGACGAATTTTTGTAAATGTTCTACAAAGTGTTGATTGCATGTTTAGTAATATATATTTTCATAAAAAAATTAAAATTTTTTTAAACAAAGAAAAGTTGCCAAAACTTACTAAAATGTCTTTTCCCTATTTGCATTCTTGCCACCATATATTTTGTTTGTACCTATATATTTTTGCGATAATTTTTTGAAGTTGTTTTCTCTTTGTTTTGTTTTAAATAAAATTGTATTGAAAGATGTTATATTTTTTTATTCTAAAAACAAAATCGTATGTTCGGGTTCGATACTTTTCAAATGTCCCAATTTTTGACCATAGAAATCTGGTCACCGTAATATATATGTAGTACTTTCAGGGATTATGTTACGAGAACGCCTGAGATTTTCGCAGCGATGTTCTGAATGTTAAAATGATGTGTTTGTTGGACACACCCTGCAAAAATCGCGACTACTCCATGCATGCGTGTAAAGAGTACTCCCTAAGGACCAAAGAGTACTCCAAAATTAACCACAATTCATATAAAAAATATGGTCCAATTAACATTGCGATGTCCTAGGGCAGGACCATATACTCCATCCCTGCATTACATCAGAGTAGCACAAAACTACTCCAACATATTAACAATGGGCATTGTTGTTATATTTTTTCGTTTGTACACGCTTTTGTTCTTCACTTCTCAAATGCTTTTTCGAAATTAATAAAAACCAAGACAAAAATTAAAAATTACATGTTGCCTCTGACGGTATTCGAACCCGAACATGCTGGGAGCTAAGAACTAACAGCGAGCATCTCTACACGTTCAGCTACAGCCAGACATGCAAATGTGCTTTCAAATGCTCAACTTCAATCACGTTTCGTTAAAACACGAGCAGTGATCGGATAACAAACAATAAGCTGGCGCAGAGACACGAGTTGGTCCGCTACAGCATGACAGAGGAACACTTTTGTAAGTACTCCAATTTACCACAAATAGACTACATGGTCCAACGATTTTTGCAGGGCAGCCTTGTATTCATTCACTTTGTTTTGTTCTCTATATGCAGATTTTTGCAAATATTTGAAAATTTAGACACACTTTAATCAGTAGTGCCTTGGTTAACGCAACTAGCCAAATGAAAAGAAAATTTTCTTTAAATTTTCCGCAGGCATTTGGGGGATGTGCTTGGAACCCCCAAAACCTCTACCTGCGTTCGCCCCTGGTTAGGGGGTATACGTTATTACCATATTATAGGTTATTACGATAAAATTTCAGCAGCGGGTTTTAGAGTTATGGAGAGCCAAAACTCGAAGCAATGAGATGAGGAAATTACAATTCTGGGAAGTTTTAAACTGTGCCAAGTCAATTATACTAAGCGAATAGCTCACATTGTGCGCGAATGGCTGCTCCATAATTGGCCAAAACTGATTTATACTTCTCCGCAATCTCTTGGTGATAATTTATGGAACGAGATGGAACGCAGTGTTCTAAAGAAGCCAAAACTTCTCGAAGGGAGCTAAACGAAAGGTTGCAGGAAGAATGGCCAGAAATCTGGCAAGGCTATACCAAAACGTCTAGTTGATGTTATTTAAGCCCCGGGGTGTTGGTATTAAATATTAAGATTTATGCATTAATTTGTAACTTTTTGGCTAAATTATTAAGAAACCCGAATATTTATGTTGTGTGAAATCCTGACTGTTTGGCGGTTTTTGTTTCATTTCGACCTTTAATCATATAATTTTAGCAGGAAATTACCGTACGACATAAACTATAATGTGAAAGAAGTGCAATTTTTCTTGCAGAGATTTAGTACAAAAGGGGATAATAGAAAACCGAATACTAAAGCTACTCACTATGTATGTATTTACGTTAGGGCGGGTCAATTTCTATGGATCGATTTTTTTCGACATCGTTCCTAGCATATCCGGATTCATCATAAAATTCTAAGAAAAAAATTGCTCCAGACCATAGCTCTAAAGTCAATTTCGAGCCTGCCCATTTTTAAAAGAAGATATCTTCTTATATATAAAAATGAATTGCTGTCCGTTAGTCTCGCTAAGACTCGAAAACGGCTCGACCGATTTGAATAATTTTTTTATTTTTTTTTTTTTTTTTTTTTATAATATCCGGGTGGTTAAAACCAGAAAAAAATAGAGAGTTGCCACCTGTTAAAAAATTTCAGTATAAGTAAATTAATGACATAAATTAGATATCACAATATGGGTGTCAAAAGAAAAAGGTTATGAAGACTTACAGGCGAAAATATTTTTGAGGGGAGTTGCCACCTGTTTCAAAATTTAATTAAATTAAATTGGTAAGATAAATTAAATTTTGCAATATGAGTATCAAATTAAAAAGGTTTAAGAAGGCTTACTACTGAAAATATTTTTGAGTCGGATTGCCACCAATTTCGAAAATATAATTCGATTAAGTTAATAAGAAAAAGTATGTATTATAATATAGGTGTCAAACGAAAAGTATTTGAAACATTATTGATTAAGAAACATTTTCTATAGGCCTGCCACCTACCTGAGCGGTATAAACTAAAAGCCATACTCGCAAATAAATATTATTCAAAGCTTTTGAGGCTCGCATCAATGTGGAATACTCTAACTCCGTCAAGTTAGTGTTTATTGATGGCAAACAAAGTACTATCATGTTTGGCAATGATATCACCCCATCGAACAATGCACTTACAGGCCTATTCTGCGATGGTAACTCGATAAATAAAGTTTCTGGTAATTTTTAAATCCTATTCTCATTCTGCCCACTGGTAAGCAAGTAACAAAATATTACCCCGTGAAGTATGCAACACCAGAATTTATACAAAACTTCATAGCTGAATTGCTAAATAGATTAAGTTGTTACCAAGGTACTTAGAATTGCGGTTACAAGAAGTGGTGTTATATTTTGGTAACACAATTTTCCGGTGTCAATATGTTCGGTAACAAGCAGAATAGGCCTGTTAACCTCGAGATAAAAAGAGAACCAAAGCCGAAGTATTAGCCGAAGCTGTTTATACAAATGTTCTACAATTGAACTAACAAAAAAAAAATGGCCTACGGCTCTTTTATAGAAGCTGTGGACACTGTAGTAAATTTTAAACAAAAAACAAAACCGACTTCAATTCTCATATACAAATTTAAGAGTACCGTTATTTTCTTCATGGCCCTATTATCGGATCTCACTCAATTAGTAGCAGACTGAGGAACCACCTTTCCTTTAAAAAAGAATTATAGAAAACGGGTAACGTAGTCCAAAGTTATGCGGTAACATACATAAAAAAATATTCCGACGAATTGATCAAATATGCAGATTAATATTTAATAAAGTGTTACGGATGTTTTTTTTTTTTTAATACAAACCTGTGCTTGGGAGTTTATTGATACGAAAAATTAATTTCTGATATCTATTTTTTATTTAAAGAACCACAAGATTGCACTACAAAGCAAATTAGATAGATTACATATTTTTTACTATTGTAACAGGAGAAGTTACTGTATGTATTTTTTTATATATACAGTGTCGAACAAAAGTTTAGGCATAGTGAATTTTCGCATTACATATATGCAAAGCTTTTAATTTATTTCCGATAATCTGTATATATAAAAATGGTGTGAAAAATGTATAGTAATTCATCAATTGAGAACGGTTGGGCCGATTTGGCTAATTTTTTTTCAGTTCTTCGTAATTACCAGGAGAAGGTTTTTGCGAAAGAAAATTTTGGGAAAATCCTCCGGTGGACCAGGGACCGATCTATTCGAAAAAATCGTATTTATGGTCTTATTTGCTTAAAATTTGGAACATAGGTAGGTTTTTGCCTATGTTAGCATATAGGATCCTTTTTTCCGGGAAGTGGACCAGGGAGTGATCTATTCGAAAGAATCGTATTTATGGTCCGATTTGCTTAAAATTTGGTACCTAGGTAGCTTTTTGCCTAGATTAGCACATAGGATGCTTTTTTTCCGGGAAGTGGACCATCCGATTTGCTTAAAATTTGGCGCGTAGGTAGGTTTTTGCCGGGTTAGCATATAGGATATTTTTTCCCGGAAGTGGACCAGGGACCGATCTATTCGAAAAAATCGTAGTTATAGTCCGATTTACTTAAAATTTGGTACGTACTTAGCCTTTTGCCTAGATTAGCATATAAGATTCTTTTTTTCAGGGTAGTTTCACTGCTTCTTCTTATCCGCCATGTTAGCTATTTGACAGAAAACGTGTTTCGTATTTTTTGTTGTACCAACTTTTTCAAAAAAAAGTCCAGCTTTTGACGTTGGAAAAATAACACAAAGGAAAGCCAAACATTTAAGTAGAGAATTTGTCTAATATTTTACTATTTAAATAGTAGCTTGAAATATGTACATGAAGATTTATGGAGGTGCGCACACTACACCAACTTAATCGCTCCGACCAATTAGTTGTGGTGCAATAGAAAGACTAGCAAGCCCAACTAAATCGGCGTCCGATAAAATCCGTGGTGTGCGATGGATCTAAAGCATTTTAAACAAGAAATGTTGCAGTCACATTTTCGTTTTTAGGATTTTTATGAATGTGATTAGCAGTGGCAAGAATGTTTGTATTAAATACGTATATCTATATATATAAAAATGGTGTGAAAGATGTATAGTAATTCATCAATTGAGAACGGTTGGGCCGATTTGGCTAACAAAATTTTTTTTAGTTGTTCTTAATTGCCAGGAGAAGGTTTTTACTAAAGAAAATTTTGGGAAAACTCTCCGGGAAAGTCGGAAAATTGAAAAAATCGAAAATTGGTTTTTTTGTATGGAATTTTGTGTGGAATTCTTTCGTGATGACATTCGAATGGAAAAATAGAAAATTCCAAGTGGAAAGCTCGGAAAAATCCGGAAGAAGGCGAAAAATTTTAATATTTTTCGACGAAAGCGTGGAAAATTTCAGATAATTGTGAAATTCATTGGGAGCATGAATCAATTGGGAACAATTTTCTCCTATGTTTCATAACCAATTCGAATGGGTGCTGCTTTTTTGGAAAGGTGTTAAGAGTTTAAATTTTTCCGATAGGTGGCGGAGGGGTCGAGCTACGTTAAAAAAATGTATTTGGTACGTTGGTAGCCTTTTGCCTAGATTAGGATATAGGATCTATTTTTTCCGTTAAGTGGGCCAGGGACCGATCTATTCGAAAAAGTCTTATTTATGGTCCGATTTGCTTGAAATTTGGCACGCAGGTAGCTTTTTGACTGGGCTAACATATAGGATATTTTTTGTGATAGGTGGACCAGATACCGATCTATTCAAAAAAATCGTATTTATGGTCCGATTTGCTTGAAATTCGATACCCGTATTATCGATATGCGTAGAATAGAATCGAGTCATTGGTTTACAGTCCGAAAGGTGTTTGGAGTCGGCGCAAACATGCGGGTATTGGCTATATAACAATACTCATTACACAGGTGAACAAAAATGGGAAAAAATTTGATGCAACAAATGTTAACGCTATTTATGCCGAATTTTTGTGTGCTGATTACGAATCCGTAAGCATAAGGTTTCCCTCAGCTCCAGATTTTAAGAAAAACGAGGCCAAAGTGTCAAAAAATCGCGTTTTTTCAATATTTGAGAAGCTCTAGCAAAGAAACAAAAAGCAATGGAACCTTTCACTTAGACCTAAATTTGTTTATTTGTTTAATTATCTACCGGACACTCTCCTCACAGATAAAGGGGAAAAAAATAAAATAACACGTTATACAAAAATAGTCATAATATTTATACATAAGCTAGAACTCTCGAACACTATCCTTGCAAATTCCTGCACCTTTGCTTGAGGGTCACTTATAGTCATTTGTTGAACAGAAATAACTGATTTTGGGAAGTTTGAGTACCTACCGCAATTAAGCAAAAGGTGATAGAACCTTCCACTTAGGCTTAAATTAAGCCTTAGACTTCTGACTTCAATCCCTGAAAATACCATTCTTATACCTTGACCCCAAGGTCACCTATAGTCATTTATTGAACAGCTAACACTGATTTTTACACCATTTTTTCAATTGCATAATTTTCCAGTATTTTTTTATATTTGGACGGTAAAAAGTAAATGAGTACAGGTTACCATCAGGGCAAGGTGCAGGAATAGTACTTTCAGGGATAGTAGTCTGTAGTTCTAGCTTTAATTTAAGCCTAAGTGGAAGGTTCTATAACCTTTTGTTTCATTACTAAAACTTCTCAAATCTGGAGCTGATGAAAACTTTATACTTACGGATTCATAACCAGCACAAAAAAGCCTATCAAACACAGCTTCAACATTTGCCGCATCAAAATCGGTGTTGCTCTATGTTACCTACACTAATTATATAAAGAGAAGCTCCTTCTTTTTATAAGAGGTGATCTCGCGAACGCCTGTACTGATTTTCTTAAATTTTGGACACCTACTGCAGACTTTCGATATATTAAGGGAGCGTGACATCACGCATACATATCGAATTTTTCATACCCTATATCTCTGAAAGTATTTGCGGTAGTGTCCTGGAAATTGGTATAGAGATTTTGGGGCTACTGGAAAAGGGACGTGGCGCTTTCCGAACATATTGAAACTTTTACCTATCTGTATATATACACCCAAAATACAGTGTTTTTTTCATAATACATTTTTTCGTTATTTTTTTTTTTTATAGTTCAATTTACATCAAATGGCACCAAATTGAGTATGCAGTTTTGTAGTTCACCCAGTTTTAGTATCATAAAGTGCAAATTTTAAATGGCTATAAGTTACCGTTGATTTCCGTTAAATCAGAAATCAGAACCATTGCGGTCCTTGCTTTACGGTGACTAAACAGAATATGGACCAATGATACTCACCAGTTTAGAAATTGCCACCAAATATACTTTACAGATTCAAGGACGATTCACTATCGCGCCGCAAGGACTTCTTCCCGGTATAACGCTTTGAACGTGAACGTTGGACCAAATGTTTCAATAAAAAAATTAATTTTGGGCGGGACGAAGTTCGCAGGGTCTGCTAGTTTTCTATAAAAACATAGTTCATACTACACCAAAACACATAAAAATCAAATGTTTTCTTTATTAAGTTTACCCAGTTACCCATTTTAAACTGCTACCTGTAGTGTATCAGCGGTTCAAACTTGTTAAATTTTTATTTAAAATTTTCAGTAAGGAATAAGCGAGTGAATGAAAAATATATAACAGTAAGAACGGCTCATATATATGTATATGAAAGAATACATACATGCGACGACTCTAGCCATTGTGTGTGACTCCTTTAAAGTATAGTTATATTTTTCCTATTGTATTAAAAAAATAACGTTCGTAACACTTTAGTAAATATTAATCCGCATAATCCGGAGGATGGTTCCGTGCGCAGAAGTGGAAAACTTTTGACTGCCATTCACCTGGGGGTGGCCAGAAGCGATTCTTGTGCGTACGGTTCAAATCGCAGCTCACAACGTCCGGATATTTATATCCACGTATCCTCTGGGTAGCAACCAAAGACCCGTTTGGGAGCGAGCTAAAGTGAGAAGGCGTAAAACTTCGCGTGCGCTGGGTTTGGGTCCCGCCACGTTAAAACCCCGCCCAATGAAAATAAAAAAACAGCCTCGGATGAGACCCCCTTTTTCTGATGACGACCACGGCAAACGTATAAAGGACTATGATTTAAGGGTATGCACCTGGAATATCCGGACCCTTAATGGGGAAGGTGCCTCTGCCCCGCTGGTTGATGTCCTCGGAAAGACAAAGCTGAAATCACCACCATCCAAGAAATGCGATGGACGGGGCAAGGAAAAGTAAGCGCGAAGCCTTGCGACGTCTACTACAGTTGCCACGTAAAGGAGCGCAAATTCCGTGTTGGATTCGTGGTATGAGAGAGACTCCATCGCCGAGTACTGGCGTTCACCCCGGTTGACGAACGTCTAGCCACAATCCGCATCAAAGCTAGATTCTTCAACATCTCGCTCATCCATCCCATGCCCCGACGGAAGAGGAGGATGAGGCGTCCAAGGATCTCTTCTATGAGCGCTTGAAACGTATATATGAGCGCTGCCCCCGACACGATGTCAAAATCGTGCTTGGCGATTTTAATGCCAAGGTGAGCAAGGAAGGGATCTTTGGCGCCACTGTCGGAAAATTCAGCCTCCACGACGAAACGTCCGATAACGGACTGAGGCTGATCGACTTCGCCGGGGAGCGAAACATGGTAATATGTAGTACTAGGTTCCAGCATAAGAACATCCACCAAGCTACATGGCTGTCTCCAGATCGGAAAACGAGAAACCAAATCGATCATGTTGTGATAGACGGAAGGCATGCACAAGCGTTTTAGACGTGCGTACACTCCGAGGGCCTAACATCGACTCGGACCACTATCTTGTTGTAGCCAAGGTACTCACCCGCCTCTGTACAGAAAAAAATGTGCGCCCAACAATGCAAGGAAAGCTTAACGTCGAAAAGCAGCAATCACAACAGACGGCCAATTTATTCGCCACTCGACTCACACACCTGCTCTCTGAGAGCACTCTTCAACAATCCGACATACGCGAGCAGTGGATCCACATTTCCCGATCATTAAGTACCGCCGCCGAAGAAGTAGCTGGATTTCAGCGAGCCCGAAAGAACAACTGGTACGATGAGGAATGTCAAGAAGCCGCAGAGAAAAAAGATGCCGCCTACAGGGCCACGCTGCGATCGGGCGCAACGCGAGCCATGTGGGACCGTTATAGAGAGGCCGAAATACGTGAGTGCGAAGAGCTTGAGATGCTGGCCGACAGGAAGAACGCCCGAAAATTCTACCCGAAGGTTAGGCGACTTACGGAAGGTTTCATGACCGGGGCGAACTCCTGTAAGAACAATAATGGCGACCTAGTGACCGATGTCCAGAATATACTTAAATTGTGGAGGGAACACTTTTGCAACCTACCGAATGGTAGCAGCGCTGAAAGTAGTGAAGAAGACGAACCCGAGTCCCCAGTCGATGATGATGGAGTAGCTGTCCCACCGCCTGACTGTGACGAGGTACGAATAGCGATTACGCGGCTGAAAAACAACAAAGCTGCTGGAGCTGACGGCCTGCCAGCCGAGCTATTCAAGTACGGCGGCGAGGAGCTGATGAGGTGCATGTATCAGCTCGTATGCAGAATATGGTCAGATAAACGCATGTCCGACGACTGGAATTTAAGTGTGCTCTGCCCAATCCATAAGAAAGGCGACCCCGCTATACGCGCCAACTACCGCGGAATCAGCCTTCTAAGCATAGGTTATAAGGTCTTATCGAGTGTATTGTGCGAAACACTGAAGCCCACCGTCAACGAGCTGATTGGACTTTATCAGTGTGGCTTTAGGCCTGGAACATCCACCATAGATCAGGTATTCAGAATACGCCAAATCTTGGAAAAGACCCGCGAGAACAGGATAGACACACACCATCTATTTGTCGATTTCAAAGCCGCTTTCGACAGCGCGAAGAGAAGTTGCCTTTATGCCACTATGTCTGAATTTGGTATCCCCGCGAAACTAATACGGCTGTGTAAAATGACGTTGAGCAATACCACCAGCTCCGTCAGAATAGCGAAGGGCCTCTCCGAGCCGTTTGATACCAAACGAGGTTTCAAACAAGGGGACTCCCTTTCGTTTGATTTCTTTTAACTGATGTTGGAGAAGATAATAAGAGCCGCAGAACTGAACCGCTCAGGCACAATACTTTACAAGAGCGTACAATTGCTGGCGTATGCTGACGACATCGATATTATCGGTAAAAGCAAGGGCTACGTCTGTTCTGCCTTCTCGGGATTGGATAGAGAAGCAAAGCGAATGGGTCTGGTGGTGAACGAGGACAAAACGAAGTATCTCCTGTCATCACACAAACAGTCAGAGCATACGCGTCTTGGCACCCACGTCACTGTTGACAGTTACAAGTTTGAAAAAGTAGACGACTTCGTTTATTTAGGAACCAGCATTAACACCAATAACAATGTCAGCCTTGAAATACAACGGAGAATAACTCTTGCCAATAAGTGCTACTTTGGGCAGAGTAGGCAATTGAGAAGTAAAGTCCTCTCTCGTCGTACAAAGATCACACTCTATAAGTCACTCATCATGCCTGTGCTGGTGTATGGCCCGGAGGCATGGACAATGAAAGCATCTGATGAGGCGGCTCTTGGAGTTTTCGAGAGAAAGATTCTGCGAAAAATTTTCGGGCCTTTACGCGTTGGTGATGGCGAATATCGCATACGATTTAACGATATAGACATAGTGCAGCGAATTAAAATCCAGCGGCTCCGCTGCCTTGGCCATGTCGTTCGAATGGACAGAAACGCCCCTGCTCTGAAAATATTCAACGCGGGCCGCGATGCTGGTAACAGAGGAAGAGGAAAGCCTCCTTTGCGTTGGAAAGACCAGGTGGAGAAGGACTTGGCTTCACTTGGCATTTCCAATTGGCGTCAGTTAGCACAGAAGAGAAATGACTGGCGCGCTGTTTTGGACCCGGCCAAAATCGCTTAGGCGGTTACAGCGCCAATAAAGAAGAAGAAGAAGATATTAACTTATTATTTATTAAAGACTAGAAGATGACCCGGCGAATTTCATATCATCTGCAATTTATTTGAATTTCACTTTGATCAATTATAACAAATCTTCAAAATGCAATTCAATGAGATCACTAATACTGCCTGCTGTTATAGCTGATAAAAGATTCCACAACTATGAGATGTGCCACGCCCCCTTCTACAAACTCATTTATATACATAAATATAGTAGAGAATTTGCTTTGAAGCGCCATCTTGCGGTTTTTTTTTAAATAAAAAGTAGATATCAATGAATTTTTCATATCACATTACTCTGGAGCACAAGTTTTTATTAAAAAAAAAATCGTAACACTTTAGTAGATATTAATCTGATTATTGACTTAGTATTAATTAAAGATATTTTCTTTTAAAATTGCGCAGGCTCGAAATTGATTTTAGAGCTATGGTATAAAGGACTTTTTTTCTTAGAATTCTGTGTAGAATCCGAATCTGCTAGGAACGATGTCGAAAAAAAATGTACCCGCCCTAATTTACGTATTTTTGAAGTTCTTGATTGAATATTAACTTCTTACCTAATAGCAAATTGAGATGCCAAATCGTCCAACGCCGAGTTCAGATTCTGCTGCAATTCCTTCAGAATATTCGCGGCGTCTTCCTCTAATTTATCACCTCCCATTGATTCAAACATTTTCTCCAATTGCACTCTCAGTTGTTGTATATTGTTCATAAGTATGCACGCCTATTGAGATTAGTGAAAGGAATATGGTGAAATTTATCTAAACATTACACTCGATGCAAGCTGCCAGTATACTACATACAATTCTCTCATCTTTCATGTGCTCCGGAAATTCCCTCTTGACGATATCCGCGTATGCGATCAGAACTTTTACGATTGTTTTGGCAAAACGTCTCATGTAACGCTTCCAGATTTCTGGATCCGGACACTCGAGTTTGCTAACAACATCGAAACACTGCGTCAATTGCGTAAATACATCAACAACGGAGTTTGAAAATAAGGCATGTTCACTGCTCTTTTGGAACTGTGGATAAAATGTTATGCGTCGATATAAAGGCATACATGCTAAGATCTTGCTTATACTAACCCCATCCTTCTTATCACGGTTGAATGCGCCATGTAGATATTCTAAAGATACATCGTCATTCTCGTTTAACCATTGCATGACGAATGGCTCAAACCAGGCGGGATATTCGGGAACAGCTCCCTTATACGGAGGCACCTCCTTTACATAATTACTGTAAAGCCATTTCACGCGAAAATGCAGATTCATATAAGCCGAAGATTTGCAAAGACGATGCTGCTCATGCTCTTCTAACGCGTACTTCATATCGACCGCGAATAGACTCCACATCGTCGCAGCTGACAGCTAATGAGCAAACGATTAGTACGTTTAATAGTCTGGTAGAGCAATCATTTCAAGTGTAATTGTTAACAAGCCCGACCTTAAAGTTAACTCATACATAAATTTTACTACATCTACGCCTAATCGTTGAAAAAGAATGTAATAAATTGATTGCACAGGAAATATTGTGTGTTTGGGCCAGAGGCTCGATTCTTCGGAAAGACATATAATGCTTTTGGGAGTATAATTTACTTAACATCGGATCTCAGAACTTAAGCTTTAATACATTTTATATTTAGTTTTATAACTAGATTTATTTTACTATAATTTGCGTACCTGCCCGATATTCAATTCCTGTGGGAATTGATTCAAAACAGTGCCATAGCTATTTTTATCCTCGTCGATGACAGACACGATCAACGCGATCAACTTATGCCAAAAATCAACATTATCCAATTTTGGACCGTGGTCGTCAGAGTCACGTTTTGCTTCGTTTGGATCCACCTTTATGCGACACAGAATTTTGGCAATTTAACACAATAGCTTGCGATCGAAAACAACATTACCTGAAATTCCCTATTATACAGTTCATAACAATTCTCGAAGAGGAATTGATAGGTGGATCTAAGGCAAGCTTTTACGCAATCTTTGACCACTGTACTCGCTCGTGGCGGACTAGATAGTTCTTGGACCTGCAGCACAGAATGTAGAAGGTATTTTTTGTATGTTAATGGACCGCCCAAAAATATGCGGTTACCTTCATGCGAAAAAATGTGATACTGGTCAGTAAATCCACCGTTGACTTAAGATCCATTAGTTTCTCCTGACTAGACGCCGGGAAATTATTACGATACATGGAGAGGTCGATGCGAAGCGAATTGTGTAATTGGTCCAATAATTTCACAAATTTCTCTTTCTATGAAAAGAGTAAAGAAATTAGTTTACTACAGTCATAAACTAATGGGTGTATCTACTATCTATAGGTTTCGCCTGGAGATATCCAAACTTACTCCAAAATTACTTGCAGCAAAACGATCACTCGCGGATACGGCCGATGACGCTGTCGTGTGCGCGTAGTAGGCATTAATATTTGCTAGTAATGTGCTCATCACGGCAGGAACTCCAGGGCATAAATACTTAGTGGATAGACAGTGGAAGTGGGTCATGGCCTGGTAGATGTTTTCAATTCCATAGCGCATCGCGAATTCGTCAGCGATCTCCTCCGGAATTTCATCAAAATATAGTTTCCAAGCATCGTCACCTTTTTGTTGAGGCAGTTTAACCTAGAGCACAGCAAAAGGTGTAGTGAGCTCGTAGGTCATAATTTTTTCATTAAAATAAATTATGAATTGTTCCCACAGGCCGGTGAGAGAGACACAAAAGTATAGGAATCAGTGTGCAAACCTCTACCACATATGTGGTAGATCTACCACATATTTTTAAAAATTTGGGTTTCTACCACACTACCACACAAAGGTTAAAATCTACCACATATTTGGTTAGAAAATTTGTGTAAAATTTTCACATAACTCTTAACTTGCAATTCAATTATAATTAAAAAATATAAAAATTAATCAATACCTTTTTGAAAATGTATATGTATCATGAATTTGGCTTTAAATATATCTGTGCTTAAACTCTTTAAGATTCCAAAAATCCGCTTAATTCTATTTGCTAAAGTATTATGCAATGGAAAAGAGTTATGTATGTATTTGTTCCGCTTTATAGTTTAATTATACACACGCAAAAATAAAAGTTTATTAAAGGATCGTACATTTTGTCAACTTAATAAAATTAGTTGCTAGTAGGAGCTGTAGACATTTTAAGTCGGGCTAAACACGCCCAAATACTTAATTCTTAATTACAAACTTTGTGTATACACTAGGGTGGTCCAAAATGCATGTGAAAAAGTAAAGTCGGAATTCGATCGAAAAATTTTGACTTCCAACAATTCTATACCATTTCTAGGAAAAAAGTAATTTTTCCCATATAAAAATACATGGCAAACTTTGAGCGCTGTGAGCGACCTCTAAATATTTATTGATTTCAAAATAAAAAATAGGAGTATACTTTTTTTTCGATATAGAACAATCCTAGGGGGTGAGAGCATTACAATTCCGACTTTACTGTTTTTGGACCACCCTATTATACACCCATTAAAAATATAAATTAGAAAATCTACCGCATCTTGCTCAAATCTACCACATTTTTTTGCTGATTCTACCACACTAAAATAAAAAGGGGTTTGCACACTGATAGGAATGCAAACAAATTGTGTTCGGAATTGTTTAACTTTTATTCCCTGAAAGAGATCTTGAAGGTCATAGTAAATTTAGAGCCTAATATGACGATATAATATAGTAGTTACCTTAATTCACAAAGGCCAAAACCAACAATTTTTTTATTTTACAGAAGAAGCAAAAAACATTATAAAAAGAGCATAAAAAGGTAGGGCTTTTTAAAAAATGGCATGTAGTTCCGTTGTTCGTGTATGTATTGTTCTTGGATGTATTTTAATACATCCTTCCAAAATCTGTGAAAAACACAGTTTCGAAAAAAGTTTTGGTAATGGCCTTTGTGAATTAAGCGAACGATATTTATGTATATGTGGAGTGCAATGGGGTATAGTCGTTGTGCTGGGTATGCAGTTACAGTTGCACGGTTATACTTAATCCCGACTCTTGCGTCCTCCTTCGCGCACTCTAGGCAACGTGGGCAACCCATGCCATCCATCCATAGTTTCTGCTTGTAAATGTTTCATGAACCACAGCCGCTTAAATGTATTCATAATTAAAAAAAAAGTTCCATCTGTAGCGACTTCTTCGGTTCAGTGATCATTGAAGTGCCCGGCCTAGGGACGGGTATTTGAGGGTTGAAGTTCGATTTTTCCGAATATTGAACATTGCCCAACCATTAGATTATTCGATTCGAAATTTGGTGGTGCAAATTCGATTGAATTCGGATCTTTTCGAATTTTCAACATTTTTTACTGAAAATTTAAAAGTTTGTTGGTAAGAATCATGATACAAATATTTAAAGGTAGTTCCACTTCTTATTTTTCATTACTCCCATTTACGTCAACTGTGATTGGGACGTTTTCTTTCAAATTGAAGCTACTATATTCTTTGAAAAAAAAGTGTTTTTTTACTTCAGAAATAAAAATTTCAAGAATTGTTTAAAAAAATATGTTTTGGGTATCATTTTATAACGAGCTTTTACAGCCAATTTCACGAAAGCAATTTAAGTGAAAAATGATTTTAATTTTTTGAATTTTATATGGAAATTGAAAGAAAAAAATCATTTTCCATTTAAATTTAAAAAAAAAAAATATATATATATATATATATATAAAACGGAAGGCAAGTAAAATACTCGTTTTTCATTGTGTAATGCACATAGAGAATCTACTTGTTGAGGAGAAGCTCGACCAAAGACTAACATACATATGGGCATTTCCTGGGTTACGGACGCGACATTCGCACGCGTAACTAAGCTTAAAATAGGAAGGAAACTGAAAGATCGTATGTATATCACAAATGTTACAAGGCACTGGGAAGGTGCTATATACAACAAAAATTTTTGGAAGTATAAACAGCTAAGTGCAAGGATACAAGCAAATAAAAAAGGTTTTGACGCGATAAAAATTGAAGTTTTTTGGGATATGCCCATATGTGGAAGCGCCAATATTACATATTATTCCTAAGGAAAATGTGGTGCCACACATAGTGATGCCAAATTTAATCAGTAAAAAGAAAGTTGCAGAGGTGCTTTTTAAAAAAGGTGCAAAGACGAAACTCGATTTTTTTTCTAGAAAAATTCGATGTTATCTGAATTTTAGCCCCAAAATTCGATTAAAATTCGAATATCGAAGCTTCGAATATCGAATTTACCCATCCCTAGTCCGGCCGCCGTTTTTGAGCTTGTTTAGTAGCCGAGTTTTTCGAAGTGCATACTTCCACTTGATAGGGCCCTATTTAAATCACTGACTCGGGAAACGACCATAAATTATAGAAACAGTTTTTTCTAATAGCGGTCGCTCCTCAGCAGGAAATAGCCAAAATCCAATGTATTTACTTCTGCCAAGAAAAAGCTTCTCATGGAAAACCATCTGACGTTCGGAGGTGGCGTAAAATTGTATGTACATATGTATGTATGCCGCTTCATTTTGGTTGCAACATCAAGACGCACAACCACAAATTGGAGAATAAAGTTTGGCCAAACATGAAAGGCAAATGGAAGCGGCAAATTTTGTTTGTACATAAGTGTGTGAACAGAAATAGACAAAGTGTCAAACTGAAAATCAACTTTTATCCATGTTTAACATTTTCGTCGAATAGTGATTGACGGGTAGTGTTTTAAAGTCGAATTTGTAAAACGAAGAAAAGCTGTGAATTGAACAAGCAATTTTCCCTCTAACAACAACTGAAAGTTAGAGAACATTGCTAGTTCTAGATCTCGAAAGCAAATAAGATAGTTGGCTTCCATCAAGGTGTATTAAAAAATATATGGTGAACAACTCAGTGCAGCTCTCTTTAAAAGAATATTATTTAAAAAAATATAAACAAACGAACGTTTTTTTTGAAATTAACAGTATATGTATCACATTTTTTGTGAGACCAATATCAAATTCATTCACACTTTGTTAAATACGTTTTGCTTCCATGAAATACATAGAAATTCCTCTCTTTATGGGACAACTGTAGCATAAAGCAAGAGAATCACCTGATTTCTCGTTCTCGGATCTAATTGTGATTTTTCGCTTTCGTCAACTGCCTTGACTTTACTCTCTTATTGAGAGATGAAATTTTTTAAGAGCCGGACCCAATTGGTTTACAATAGACTATTCGGTTTTCGTAAAAAAGTACATCGATCTGCTATGAACAAAAATGAAGTGCGTACTCGCCAACTCAAGATTCCAAAAGAAGCGAAGTTGCTGTATTATTCGATAACAGTAGTTAAAGAGTTTTTGGATACTCACCATTCCTCCATTTTCTTCGCATAAATAGTGAAAAAGATTTTCATGCAGGCATGTGTACTGTACATGGTAGGGTGCGACTTTCTCCTCGCCCTTTATTTCGACCGAGATATGCAGGCGTATAGCTCCAGATACCGCTGATTTGTCCGTACGCTTCTCCAAATTGTACCAAACGTCCATTTCGCCCGACAGTGTGCGTACTTCAATTATGGTTTGACCCAAAAAGTCGTCCGATTCGCGAGTTAGCTTCTGACGCAATTTCGATTTCAAGTCGTTGTCTTCATCCCAAACGCGAACCTTTATCCGGTCCGAAGAATTGTGACATTCGCTAAAAGTTGTTGATCGTTTGTTTCGGAATGGGTTTGTTGGGATGGTATTTGTTCGTTTAAAGTTAAGATGAGTTTGGCGTTGCCGACAATGCATTCAGTGGCGCAATGGATATAGTTTGGTGAAAGTGTGTGTGTTAGAGATTTAACGAAGCATTGAAATGAATGCATGTAGAAGGCGTTCAAATTGGTTTCAATATTTGATCTTATTTAAATAGACGTGGATATACACACACAAACATACATATGTATAATTAAATTTAATTATATTTATATATTTAGTAAAATATTGAAGCTTTAAACACAAAATTTTCTGCAGAAAATATACATACACAAACTTTCTGTATCATATATAACAACAACAAAGTGACGTAGGCGGCGACTTTTCCAAACAAGCGGAAATCGTTACGATTTAAGGTGAAGTTAAATGATTTAAGTAGTATATTATAATTTATTGAACTTTGTTTGCTTTGGCGGCCGCCATAGCCATGCGTACTTTCACCCGGAGGGCTTTGTTTCGATTTCTGGTTCGAGCAACATTGAAAACAAGTTTTTGTTTATAATAGTGGCCGCCGCTTGGCAGACAATGGCAAACTTCCTCAAAAAAAATTCTCATGGAAGTCATTTGCCGTTCGGAGTCGGCTTACAACTGTAGGTCCCAACATCAAGACGCACAACACAAAGAGCAAAAACCTCAGCCATGAATTTAACGAAAATGTGAGAGCTAATTTTTTTTTTTTGAGTAAATTATAAAAATAGAAATAATAATAAATATAGCTCTTCCAAACTTTATAAAGATTTTGACCATGGCAGATACTCGCTGCCACTGAAATCACATTGTATGTCGCGAAATATGTACACTCAGAAAAAACATTCTTTGATGCTAGGAAAAGGTATATTATTCTAAGGCAATATTACCTTGAAATGGCTCCAAAGACATGGCTGCCTTAATATGAGTAAACGGTTTGACTTAGTTTAAGGAAAAACAATTCCTTGGTTTTCAGTACTTTCTTCTTAGGAAAAATTAACTTGCCGTGAAAGGAATAAATATGCCATTTTGCTCGTGGCGCTCAAACTGTCGCAATGGCCGACGGAGCAAAGCTCTGTAGAGCTAGTCGAGAGATGCAAGGTTCGAGTCCCAGAGCAGGAATTTGTTTTTAAATATGTCATTTATTTTTTTAAATTGCATTTGTTATTTTTCTCATTTATTTATTATGGTATTTGAGTATTTAGGTTTTTCCATATGTGAAATTATTTTTGCAATTTGTAATTTATATTTAATTGAAATTGAAATAATGACTTACCTTAATCCAACCGCCTCCAACCGGACTTGAACCTTCGATCTCAGAACCAGAAACAGTAGTCTTCACGCGACGCCACAACCGACATTTGCCAGGAAAGAAATTAACTTCGACTTAACAGCACTGACAAAATTATTACTTATATTGAGTAAATTTACTTCCTCAAATTATTGATGCACTATTTTTAGCATGAACCTGACTTAACCCTTAATTAGGCGCATAAAGAAAATCACACAATTAGGCGCATGGGGTCCCCAGTGACCCCAATAAAAGTGTTGAAAAAAGAGTTTTCGAAATAAAAAAACGAAGAGTGTATTATCAAAAATATTAAAGTATAAGCTGACCAACCGTCCTCCTTTGAGGAGGATTGTCCTCCTCAAAAATATTGTCCTTCTCTGTCCTCCTTTTGACCAAAAATGCCCTCCTTGTCCTCCTTTTCAAGTTTTATAGCAGTGATAAACTTTTCCAAAAATTTCGTTCAGAATATTATTATTTCATAATCGAACATAATCATTGTATTCAAAAGGAGATTACATTGTTCAAAATTCAGTTAAATGATGTAAACTTTTGATTCAACTAACCGCCTGTGAAAGTTGAACAGTGCAAACGCATTTTAGCCTTAATCAATAATATTTAATACGGCTTTCCCAATGCACGCCAATTACGTAGTTTGTTCTCTCATTCGTAATCCGCACTCCTATTACCCTTGGAATTACGTAATTCGCCACACTAAATTTAGAGAGCGAATTACCTCATTTGTGGGTAATTCAAGTCCAATTACCATGCGAAATCCGGGAAATTTGCCACTTATTCTTATTACTGTAAACGAGTAATGCTTGTATATATATATTATATATATATTAGGGTGATCCAAAATAACTAAGCTGACAAATTTATAGCCTTAAAATTACCTATTTACTAAGAAGGAAATTCTCCCATTTGAAAACATTTTTATTTCAATTTTAAAAGTTGTCGGTCGGCATTTGAAATTTTCTATGTAAAAACTTGTTTTCATTAAAAATGTTATAACTTTTGAACCGTTAAGAAAAGTTATAAAAAAGGGATAAAGGTGTTTCTAGGCATATTCTTGTAGAGTATTAAATTCTCTAAAAAATTACCCTGAACTTGGCTGTCTTAGAGACGATTAAAAGTATTAAATATGTTGCTGAACGAGGTATAGCGTTGATACAAAATTATAATCAAACTTTGGCGAAAGACGAAGAACGAAAGCAATTTCTTTTCTTTATGTATACAATTACTATTAAATAATTTAAAAAGTAATTTTTAAGCAAAAAACACAATCGACTTCAATTCTTATATAAAAATTTAGGACTACCGTTAATTTTTTCATGATCCAATGATCAGATCTAAACCAAATTAGTATGGGACCACATGTGAGACACGCAACATGCAACGCAATGTACTATTAACTTGTTTGACTTATGCTTAGAGGAACTTTGAATTATTAATTTATGTGTTAAAATAAATATAAAAAATGTTTTGTGTTTTCAATGTGGAGAATTTTTCCTCGTGGAATGTTAAAAAATTCTGGTTACCTTATCTATTATTATTATTATTAAAAACATATTTTCGACTTCAAACTTGTTACGTTAGTGGTCGCGTGGGTTCAGCACTCAAACGAGTAGCGATGATGTTCTAGCCGTGACTAAATAAATAAAACGAAATGTGCATTGTCATAAACAGGGAACGGATTTTATGGAAATTGCCTTTTTTCTGCTAAAGAGATAGAGTATATTCGATTAAGAATGTCCACGATTTAGCTTTCCCTGATTCCATATATACACATTTGATGTTGCCTTTTTTAATATATTTGCCTTTTTTAAGATATTTGCCTTTTCTACCTTTAAAAAAGCGATTATAGCATTCACATTTTTTTTTAAAGAATACAAAATATACACATGCCCATGCGGCTTATAGAAGCGCAGAGACCTCTTGCCAAATTGGTGTTGGAAAAATTCAAAGCCGTTTTCTCAGCTAACGTAGGCTTGGAGACAAGGGGTGTGGATAAAATTGCAAAGGGCGAGGAAAACGCCCTTATTCCTGATAATATGAGCGTTTCAAACGTTCCATATTTAAATTGTGCTCCACTTGTATCAACTTGCGTCGAGCGCACATTTAGTACATTCAAAGCTTTTCTTCGCGAAAATCGAATGAAAATGCTGCCAGAAAACTTCAAAATGCATCTTGTGGTTCAATGTTACTACAACTATACAGATTAAAGTTTTATGAGTTAGAAACTCGAAAGGATAAAATAGTCACAGATTCAAAGTACAAATTTTTCATATAATGAAACTAGTTCATAGTTTTTCTCTTTTTTACTTGTTATACACACATTTCTAAAATAAATGTATTTTTTGATTGTTCTTCGTATTTTCTGTCTTTTTTTAGTGCCTTATTTTGCTTTTTTTGCAATACCTGGTGCCTTTTTCGCTATTTTGTTTTGACTTTTTTGCCTTTTTTGCAATACCTAGAGCCTTTCCTGCCTTTTTCGCTATTTTATTTTGCCTTTTCCAGCCTATTTCGTTGTTTTATTTTGCCTTTTTTATAGGTTTTTAGGTCCTAAAAATCCGTTCCCTGGTCATAAATATTAAAGCTCTTTATTATAGTTAACTTTAAGAAAGAAAAACATAACTTTGACTTCAAACGTAGATACTTACCTCCAGGACATAAAAGAGTAGCGACACATGTGTACACGCCGATGTTCTGGAAGTGACTTATTTACGTACCCCGCGGGGAGTTAGGAAGCTAGAAAGAGCGCGAGCACGCTCCAATTTTTTTTTTTCAACTTGAAATGGCCTTGACCCCATGCGCCTAATTAAGGGTTAAGGAAAAACTTCTCAAATTGAGTAAATTTTTCGTAATATTAAGGAAAAAACTGTAACTCAAAAATAAGGAAACAGGTTTCTTCTTTTGAGGAAACGCTTTTTTCTGAGTGTACTCGTATTTTACAGAAAGAATCTGTCCGGCCGTTAGCCATAGGCCACAAGTGGGATTGCAGCTGCCTGTTTAGCATCTTGTGCAGAGATCAGTCAGAATCCAACGTGCGCTGAGAACCGGAACGATAAACTGTTTGGAGCCGAAATGGCCTTTATTCATATATCCATATAAGGGCTATCAGACAGTACTGAAGTTGTTAAAAAATTAATAAAAAGAAAGAAACATATTTTCCCCAACTAAATATATTGCCCCCTAAAAAAAATTCGTTTTTCCCCCAAGTAAATACATATATTTTCACTAAAAGAAATTGTATGAAACCAATAAATGCGCTCGTTATTTTGCGAGTCAACCTAAATAGCTAAATAGTTTCAGGGGAAACTTAACATTTTAACTTAACATTAAAAGTAGTAAAGCGAAAAGCAAATTTAGCAGCGAGTCACTTTATTGTTGTCACATATGTAAGTACGCACATATAGGAAATTACAGAATATATATGTAATAGTGTGACAATCATTTTAAACATTTATAATATTTATATAGATAAGTATGTATAAACAGGTAAATTTGCAGCTGCATTTGCAAAAAAAGTATCCGGTGTTGAAGAAATTTTTAAAAGAGATTGCTGAAAATTTAAAAACATACAAGTAGTTACATTCGTTCAAGCACTATTGTATTTTTACTTAATTTTTGATATCCCAAAGTTTTTTAGCACTTAAAATAAAAACAAGCGTATAATGTTTTGTGCACTTAAGCTTCAAAATAAAATAACAGACCAAACCTTGTGCAAAAAATATTCAAAATAATAATGAAATAAGTTAGTTTGTCCTTTTAGAAAAGTTATGTACGGTTACACAGTGAGCAGTGAGATAGGGGCGGCCGTACATTGGTATTCACGCTCCTACCATAGATTCAATATTGCATGAACAGTTGGCCGTTAGATAACTATGTGCGCGATGGATACCATATTACTAATAACGGGTCAAGGGGCTAAAGTGACATTAGAGAAGCGTAGAACAATTCATTCTGAGTGGTACAACCATTTGTTTGGTAAGAGCCTTGCAGGAATGGATGAAAACGGAAAACGACAAATGATCTTTCATTAAGACAATGTGAGCTCTCATACATCTAGTAAAATAAATGTACTCAAAACATAGAATTGATGGGTCATCTGGTGTACAGTCTGGATTTGGCACCTAATGGTGTTCTTTTTGTTCCAATGAATCAAGAGTAAACTTCGCGGATAACGATTTCCATCGCCAGAAGAAGCTGTAAACGCGTCCAAAAACCATGTTTCTAAGGTGCCGACTTCAGGCGGAAAAATGATTGGTTTGAACGTTTGAACGTATGCAAAATTGTGTAAATCATGCTGGAGAGTTTCTTGACAACCAAAATAAGACCATTTTACCGACAAAATTTTTTCTACTTTCTACTTTCGGAAATATGTCTTCCTTAATATCCCGCTGGAATACAAAAATTCAATGTCAAATCTTAATCTTAAATATGAGATTTATTGGCATCTTTTGAACAGCCCTTCTTACTTTCTCCTATAGAGTTTCAAATTTTACACATCATTTGCTTAAACCAATCCATTTTTATTTATTTTTTTCAATTATCTCGGGAGTGGTAACCTCTATCGAACTTCTTTCCTTCATTTTTCTTGTCATAAAATTCTCGATAAAAAAGTCTTCAGTTTTTTGTGATCACATAGAAATCATGTCTACTTCATATGTTCCAAGTAATTTCGGTTGCGCTGTATTATCTATCGCATTTATAGAAAAAACTACAAAGATATTTTTAATGGGGAATTTTATGATACGGAAAATGAAGAAATATAGTTATTGTTTAAACAAATGATGCTCTGCATATTTTTGAATTATATTTAAGCAATTCCATGTTTACTGATAAAAAAAAAAAACGATAAAACAAAGTTCAATGGTCCGATGCAGTTCCTCAATCCACTAATTTTTAGTCACGCCTGGACTATCAATATTTATTTCGAAATTGTGGTTTACCCTACTTTCAGTAAATTTTAGAATTTTTGAAATATTGTGATGTATTGTGTGTGTATTTGTTATTACTTTCGCTTGACGGAGTTATACAGAAAATGGCATCATCAGACGAAATCCTAACTGTCAAGCTAGTCACAATCTGTCAAAGCGCAGTCGAGAAGAAAATGCGGATAAGAAAAACGATACATAAATATATGTTTTTTAAATGAAAAAGGTTCGCTCAATCAAAGTTTTACACACGATCTTATCTGGCTAATTTTAAGTTAGTAACCAAAATACAACTTATGGTAAAATGTCTCGCCGAAACCGATTTTGGCGTTCGCCAATAATATATTAGATATACATACATACATAGGTTTATATCCGAAGACGAATCGCGAAAAGAGCCACAAACAGTCGCTGTCAAGGCGAATTTATACAAGGTGGTGTTACTGGCGAATTTAGATTTTCGCCGCGGTACTTCCTAATGTCAAAATGATGTGTTTGTTGTAATATAAATTCGCCCTCTAGACATCTGATAACCCAGGATAATATTTAAGTTCTTAAAAGACATTACTCTACTCTAAGCTTCGTGCAGTGGGCCATGAGAAAACCGTCATCTTTAAGGTATAGTCCAACCTTTCACAATATCTGGTTTTAGTCTTAATCTGAAACGCAATAATCATTGAAAATTGGCGCCGTTTATGGTGAAAAGCGTTTAATATCACACTTTCAAACTAAAGCTTTCTTAACCCTAGACGCCTAATCTATTTGGGAGTAACATAAAGCCTTAACATACGCCGTAGAGGCTTATGTACTTAAAATATAACCTGTGAGCTAAAATATACTTAGTCCTGTCTTATGTTTTTTAAAGAATATTGAAGTTGTGAGTTTGACTAATAAATGTATGAAATATGTATTTTAAAAAGTAAAAAGAGCAAAAATGTTCTAAGCAAGGAGAATGTAAAAAGAGCAGCCCTTTGCTAAGCAAAGAGCAGCATTTGGCTCAAAGAGCCACGTTTGCCCACCGTTGGTATATAGATTTTTAATTAGATAATTGGTTAGTAAATTTTACTGCAGTAGGAGCTTGCACAATTCAGAAAATCTCTTCCCGTATATACAATGTAAATAATAATGCTGAATATGTTGCATGTGTTCCTTTTGTTGACATGCATAAATTTGATGCATGATTTGAATTGAATTTATTCGGCAATGTCTTCATATATCACTTTCAAACATGTATACATAATCGACATAATATAAACTGGCAATTGCATGATGTGTTACCAGTGTTGCCGTTTTAGCCCTTTGGTGGCTAAATTTGGCTACCAAATTCTTTTTTTGGCCACAAAAATTTGAAATTGCCCCTAGCCCTTTTTTTTAGCCCTTTTCAAAATTTATTCATCATTGACATTCAAATTTTTTTTATGATTTTCATGAATTTAACTCTTCGCTCATAAAGCGAACGCCTTTCCTTTAAGGAAAGTAAACATATTTCTATGTATGTTCCTTACGTTTCTGGTCCGTTATCTTATCCGTTAACGATTTAACTATACTTTAAAATAGGTAAGTTGGTGGCCCTTAATATGCTTTATGTGTTACACAAAGGTTTTTTTGTTGAATAAAATAGTAATTCTTTTCAGAGTTCATTGTCTTTCTATACCAGTAATTATAGAAAATGTTTGCGTGTATACTTACATATTTATACTAGCAGTACCCCGGTGTGCTTCTCTACACCAAATATTGAAAAACGAATGAAAAGTCCTGGAATTTTTCTATATGAAAATTTATCATTTGTTTTATTTCAAAATTTTTGATTCTTTATTTTAAATCTTAATCCAACAGATTTGGATATACAACATTTTTTGTTTTTCCATCTTGGGTATGAATAAATAAACAATTTGGAATGCCAACTCTTGAACAGGCCACGTATAGCTACCAATTCCAGTAATCTACCACAAATATTTCAAGAGATATACCAGATGAAAATTTTTGTTAGTATGAGTGGTGCCATGCCCCCTTTTCCGAATTCGGGGAAACTTAACACAAACCATCTGCATAATAGCCCGACTATGCCGTATAAATTTGGTTGAAATCTTGCACTTATTCTTTATATATAAGATGTGAGGTGCCACGCCCTCTTTTCCAATACTGCCCATTTTTGTCCATGAGTATGGAATTATTTGTTATACCTCTATACCAACTTCCAGTACTCTACCACAAATATTTCAAGAGATATACAACAAAAAAATTTTAGTTAGTATGGAAGGTGCCACACCCATTTTTACGAATTCGGGCAAACTTCACATAAACCATCAGCATGATAGCCTGAATATGCCGTATAAATTTGGTTGAATTCGGTGAAGCCGTTCTCAAGTTATAAGCTCACACCAAAAACGTGTACTTATTTGTATACATAAGATACATACATATGCCACGCCCCTTTTCCAAATTTGAGAAAACTCCACATAAAATATCTGCATGATGGCCCGAATATGCCGCATAAATTTGGTTGAATTCGGTGAAGCCGTTCTTAAGTTATATTGTCACACCAAAAACGTTCACTTATTTTTATATTTTAGTTAGTATGGGTGGTGCCACGCCCCCTCTTCCGCATTCGGGAAAACTTCGCATAAACCATCTGCATGATAAATCGAATATGCCACATAAATTTCGTTGAATTCGGTCAAGTTATGAGGTCACACCAAAAACGTGCACTTATTT
The DNA here is from genome assembly GCF_013731165.1 of Rhagoletis pomonella. Classification (NCBI taxonomy): domain Eukaryota; kingdom Metazoa; phylum Arthropoda; class Insecta; order Diptera; family Tephritidae; genus Rhagoletis; species Rhagoletis pomonella. The sequence continues at coordinate 33,155,593 of NW_023458563.1, forward strand.
TTATATATAAGATGTAGGTAAAAAAATTTAGCTACCATTTTTAGCCACAACGATGATTTTTAGCTCTTTTTTAGCCCTTTTTTAGCTGCAATTTAGCTACCACTAAAAATGTTTCGCGGCAACACTGTGTGTTACATGTCGCTATGTTTTGTAGTTCAGGCCTTTAGTATCTATACGTAATTGCTCAGTCATACGGCTTAGTTAGGCCGATCTGTAGCAGCCACAGAATTGAGCTATATAGCAAACTAAAGTGCAAGCTGCAGTTGCAGTTGACCAAAAAAGTAAAAAGCGGCAGAAAAGTCGATAGTGATATGAATAGATATAATCTATTGAAAAATATTAACCATATTTCCGTGGAATTGAGATTCGGAAAAGTTATTAGGTATAGTTCTGAAATATATTTCCCGACAGCAAAAAAATAAAAATAGCTGAGATCCCTTTTTTTTAAACACCTAGGATATCACTGACCATTAAAACGGACCCGGAATGACCGCAAACCTCAAAGCATTACACATTTTTGTACGTGATTTTTAAAATGAACGATCCAAAATAAGCCGGTATACATATTTAAAATTTTTTAGAACCAGTGGTTGAATTTTTGAACTGAAAGGGTTAACCCTAAAAGTATAATCTAATCTAATTTTAACACAAATTTTATTTTTTATTTTGTTGTTTTAAATAAATATGGTTATAGTTTTTATTAATAAAACTATGTTTTATTATTAGTCAAACTCACAACTTCAATATTCTTTAAAAAAATAAGACAGGACTAAGTATACTTTAGCTCACAGGTTATCTTTTAAGTACATAAGCCTCTACGGCGTATGTTAAGGCTTTACGTTACTCCCAAATAGATTAGGCGTCTAGGGTTAAGAAAGCTTTAGTTTGAAAGTGTGATATTAAACGCTTTTCACCATAAACGGCACCGATTTTCAATGATTATTGCGTTTCAGATTAAGATATTGTGAAAGGTTGGACTATACCTTAAAGATGACGGTTTTCTCATGGCCCACTGCACGAAGCTTAGAGTAGAGTAATGTCTTCTAAGAACTTAAAAATTATCCTGGGTTATCAGGTGTCTAGCAATACAAAATTAATTGTTGTCTTTCACGAAGATCTTTAAATAAATTTCGAGCTAAGTACTCACCTGTATTTCGGCGGTTACTACTAGTTTTAATAAATTGTTAGTTTAATTTCCTATAAAATTTACCTTTAGGTTTATGCATTTTAAGAATACATCGAAAATTTGTTTTAGAGAATCAATGCGAAATAATTGCAGAAACGATTAACCGGTTTGCTGAGCAACCGAGACGTCTGCTTTTTAAATAATTTTTGTAAAACAAATCGGCAAGTACATATCGTCCCCCGCATGCCAGAAACATGAATGTGTAAAGATGAAAATTTTGAGATTTTTTTATATGTCGGGCCGCACGCCACAGCTGTCAAAACACATAGACCACACAGATGTCCACCAGCACAAACATTGAAAAAATCGGTAGATTTTAAAACAATTGATTTAGCTATTCAATCTTACACATTTTTCCTCTATCGTTGAAATGCACAGCAGCAGACAATAAACAAATACAAATAACAGGAAACAGAGAGGCCAAGTGAATTACGAATGTGTCGTGTAAACCGGGTAATTCGCCGTTCGAATTGGGAGTGCGAACAATATAATTCGGTTGTCGTGGTAACGCCGTTTTATGCAGAAATCTTGCTTGGCGTTTGCATGCAATTGTGGTTGCAGCAAACTCGCAGAGCGATAGTTTTTTGACTCTCACATCAAACAAAATTTGTTGGGCCAAACTGCTGTAAAAGTAGTGTTGCCATATCAAAAAAAATACGTTGTCGTTATTATCACAAAAATTGCGTTGAAACCAAAAGACAGAAAAATGAATTGATGCTATCAAATATTATAAAGATCTAGTGAACCCGCAAGGTGTCAAAACGCCAACATTTAATTAAATTTTTGAAACAGGTGAAACCCTATTCAAAAACCTCTAAAAATATTCCTAATGATTAATCTAAACCATACCTCAGTGATGAGAAGTCCTGGCATGGTGTTGGTTTTCATTTCATCAAATTTCAAATCTCCCTGTAACTTCAAAAAATAAAACCTGTGCACATCTATGTAGAACCCCAGTTCTTTAATTTGACTTCCCATTTTGGAAATTCGAAATAACGGTGCAGATGTGATGACCTTAAAAGAAAACAAGATGGCAACTCTAATTAGAAATATTATCTGCCTATAGTTTTCTTAAAACTCTTTCGTTTGAAACTAATATTTCGATATTTCATATATGTATCTTTCGTCGGTCGCTGTGGTGCAGTGGTAAGCAGTGCGCGCTTCCACTTTATTTATTTATATGATATTAGTCAAACGAACAATATATTCTTACTGACTACTGAACAATTTTACTTAAAGACTTGTTAAAGTAGCTAAGTAAGAGGGTACGGACTGTTGCAAGGGGTAGTGCCGGATCAAGATTTGGAACATTATTTAACTCTAAGAGGGCTCTTGAGAGTGGAGCAAATTTAGCGTAATTATACTTAGAAAACTCCACGTAGAACAATTGAGAATGGCGAAGGTTACGAAAAGGGACATTGAACGTTATTTTTTCTAAAAGGATTAGGCAGTCAACGGAGCTGTTCATAACATTTGCAACAAAAGAGCAAGCGAGAAATGCAAACCTGTGATATAAGGGCTTTAAAGCCAAAAGCTGACAACGAGATTCGTAAGGTGGTATAGGTTCACTGAAATTCAGTGAGCGAAGAGCCGATTTGATGAAAACCTTTTGAATTCGCTCTATTCGGCTTATATGCGAGGCAATATATGGTCTCCAAATAAAACAAGCATAGTCAAGTCTTGATCTTACTAGCGATATATAAAGCAACTTCAGTGTGTACGGGTCCGTAAACGCAGAGCTGTTGCGACGGATAAAAGCCAACATGGCTATGATTTCGAAACAATATAATTAATATGCGTTGAGAAGCTTAGTTTCGTATCGAAGTATACACCCAAGTCCTTAACTTCAGCCACATATTTGAGGGAGACTCCAGAGATATGATAACACGTTGAGATAGGAGTTTGCTTTGTCGTAAAGGAAGAGTACGAACATTTATTAACATTCAGGTTAAGACGATAGCGAGCGCACCAAGACACAAGATTATCGAGTTCCGACTGAAGAACAAAGGCGTCTTACAAGTTTTTTATTATTGAGTAAATCTTAAGGTCGTCTGCATATAGCAGAAATTTAGAAGCTGCGAAACAAGAGCCGATGTCGTTAATAAACAACGTAAATAACAAAGGTCCTAGGATGCTGCCCTGGGGCACACCTGAAGATGCAACAAAAGGTCGGGAGGAGACATTATCTAAGGTAACCACACAAAGTCTATTACTCCGATAGGACTTAATCCATTCAAGAAAAGTTGAATGGAAACCTAAAGCCGAAAGTTTGGAGGCTAACACTCTATGTGAAACTCTGTCGAAGGCTTTCGAAAAATCTGTGTAAACACAATCTACTTGATTCCCTTCACGAAAGGCAGCGAAACAGTCTTCAGTAAAAACAGCAAGGTTTGTTACTGTTGATCTACCTTTGACAAATCCGTGTTGGTTACAGCAGATAAGACCACTAATTGCGAATGAGAGTTTGAGTTTAACAACAATCTCGAAAATTTTAGAGACCGTGGATAATTTCGAGATAGGTCTATAATTACTTACGTCATTCTCGCTACCGCTTTTATAAATTGGGGTTATAGATGCTCTTTTCCAGTCGTCTATAAAAACGCCGGATGTTAAGGACTTATTGAAAATAAGCGTTAGCGGCTCAATCAGGGTGGAGCACTTTTTAAAAATAATCGCCGAAAGTCCATCCGCGTCCATTTGTTTGGAGGATTTTAGCGATTCGATGCCTCTACTAACGTCTTCTTTGGTTACAAAAAGCGAACCAAAAGACAGTGACGAGTCGGAAAGGAAACAGTCATCGAAAGGTAGATCAGCATCGGACACAAAATTGGCACAAAAAAGCTCAGAAACAAGTAAGAGCAGCGCTGTCTTCGGCTATGCCGAAGGCTTCATACCTTTCATGAACATCTGCAAATTTTAGGTTGACAGATTACTGATTTTGAATGCATCTGCATACATCGATAGAGGAGTTACATACTTATATAAAAAATCGCATCTAAACAATCAGAGGTATGGAAGATATACTTTATATGGCACCAATCTAAATGATTTTCACTGCTATGTGATTGGTATGTAAACCGGTAACACAATTTATTGGATTTAGTTTCCTACATAAAGGAGATATATCGCAAAAACTGGTATCTGAACAATCAGTGCTATAGGAGATAAAGCTTATACAGCATAGATTTTGACGATTTTCTCAGTAGACTTTGTATTATTATTTATAAAATATCTTACGAAATTTATCGGTTTTAGCTATTCAAATAAAGGAGTTTTACAGTAAAATCCCATATCTGAACAATCAGATGTATGGAATATATATGTTGTAGTCACCCGATCCTTGTTATTTTCACTGTAAGTATTCTGTTAATAATGAGTGAAAATGGTGCGAAATTTCATGTTCCTAGCTGCATAAATGGAGGAGCTATGAAAAAGACCTCATATCTGAACAACCAGTTGTATAGGGGCTGCAGGCTATAGTGACCCGATCTTCGTTATTTTCACTGTAAGTCTTCTGCTGATAATGAGTGACCACAGTGCAAAATTTCATGTACCTAGCTACATAAATGGATGAATTATAACGAAAAATCTCATATCTGAACAATCAGTTGTATGGAAGCTATAGGTTATAGTTATCCGATCTTTTTAATTTTCACTGTAAGTTTTCTGTTGATAATTGTTGAAAACAGTGCGGAATTTCCGGTTCCCAGCTATATAAATGGAGGAGTTATAACGAAAAATTTTATATCTGAACAATCAGTTGTATGGGAGCTATAGGTTGTAGTGAACCGATCTTTGTAATTTTCACCGTAAGCATTCTGTTGATAATGGGTGCAAGTGCTGTAAAATTTCATGTTCGTAGCTGTATAAATGGAGAAGTTATAACGAAAAATCTCATATCTGAACAATCAGTTGTATGGGAGCTATATGTTAAAGTGGTCTGATTCTTCCGGTTCCGACAAATGATTAATACCTTATAAAAATACACCCACCTACTAAATTTGATCCGGATATCTCTAAAACTGAGAGACTAGATTGCATACAAACAGACAGACAGACGGACAGACGGACATGGATAAATCAACTCAGCTCGACGATCTGATCATATAAGTATACATTTTAATGGGTCTATCTCTTCTTATTCTGGTACTTACAAACATCGGACCAAAGTTATAATACCATTTCATGCTCATGAAAGGTATAAAAAGATTAGCAGCATCAACAAGAGTGGTCGCATGTTTATCGCTGTAGAAGACGGAGGAAGGTATGCCAGAACTTGATTTTTTAGATTTTATATAACTCCAAAACTCTTTTGGGTTATTTTTAATGTTGAAATCATAGTTTTTAATGTACCTATCATGTATACGCTTATCGAGGGCGTTGAAACTCTTACGGTAACGCTGATAACGTTAAAGGTACAAAGTGTGCCCGGATTTTTTTAACCTTTTTGAAGAATTTACTCTTCAGATTTTTCAGACGATTCAACTCTTTTGTGTGCCATGGTAATCTATAGGGTTTAGCATCAGGCATAGAGACACCAGTCAAGAATGATAGAATACAAGATTGCGCCGATTGCAGCAGAATTCGTGAGAGTAATTTTAGCGTGACGTCATCGTAGAGTTGACAACTGAGATCGGCGAGAATGAGGGCGACTAGTGATGTGCTGAATTGTCCCCAATACTCGGTACCCAATACTTAAAAAAGATTTCGGTATCCGATACCGATTATTTACATTAAACCCTCGCCATTATATGCATTTCAGGTTTAGAAAAAACTTTCATTAATAATTTATATGATATCGGCTAAAAAACTTGAACTTATCGCCACAGAAAAATGTTATTTTATCAGTTTTAACCTTAGTCGATCCAAGGTTCAAGAAAAATACTTGACGGATGAAGAAGCCTTTCAGGGGAGAGATTCTGTAGCCAGTTAGCGACAAGTTTCGGATCGATATCGCACTTGTTGACTTAGAAATATTTGATATCAAAAACGATACCGATTCGAAAATTGTCGTTAACTGGTTACAGAATCTGTCCCAGGCCTACAAAAATGATATCGTCCGATTCAGCTGGAACAAAAATGCTTCAAACAAGTAAGGGTTTCTCTGAATTATGGCATCGAACCGACATATATACATCTTTCATTTGAATCAGTAAAAAACTCTATTGGCTCTTACATTCGGGTTTTGTTAGGCGTTTTTTCCATATTTTTGGCCTATGTGCGCTTTTATTCGAAACCTAAATGTTTCGGTACCGAGTATCGAGAGTATTGGGTACTTAAAAGTATTGACTCAGCACATCACTACTGCTGTCTTCTCTACTATGACGTCACCAAAACAGCTGATTCTGTCAAAATCACTGAGAGCCGAGTAGCGGTATCGTCATCGGCGCCACCTCTGTATTCTCTCCACCGTGGGCACTAGTTATATCAGCATTTCTAACGTTACATGAAATGGTTTGCTTATTAGCTTTATCATTGTTGTTCACACAACTACAGAAACGCGCAGTTCGATGGAGTTCTTTGATTTCAGCAGTAAGTGAAGAGGGAGTCTTAACAATCTCGTCCACTTGCTGTTTATGCAAAGCTACCATCTCTGCATAGAGAAATTCACTTTTTGCTATTAAGATCTGCTTGTCGGTATGTAGGGCATTGATAATTTCAGTGGAGCGCACTTGTTTGGATTTTATAGCCGCAATTTCACGTAGTATGTTGGATAACGCTAGTTGCTTATTCTCTTCATCAATGTCACTATCACTGATTACACTATGTAACAAGGTTTTTGTCCCTGGGTTGTAATTGTTATTTCCTAGTCAGTTAGGTCCCAAAAGTATAGAAAACAGCTATTGTCGCAAGATAACTTTGCTTTTGTGACCATACCATACCATAGAACTACGACAATGTCAAGAAAGTGCTGAACGCATTGAAGTATGAGCAATATGGCTGGGAAGTGATCGGAGATTTCAAAATAGTGACATTCTTAATGGGCCTGCAAGGCGGTTACACCAAGTTTCCTTGCTTTCTATGCCTGTGGGACAGTAGAAATGACAGTGCACACTACAGTAAGCGTGAATGGCCACAACGAACTGAATTCACAGTGGGGAGGAACAACGTCAAGTGGGAGCCCTTGGTGGACCCCCAGAAGGTACTGATGCCACCACTCCACATCAAACTGGGTCTTATAAAGCAATTCGTCAAAGCTCTCGACAAAAATTCTTCAGCGTTCAAGTACCTACAAGACTTGTTCCCTAAGCTCTCTGAGGCGAAAGTTACAGCCGGTATCTTCGTTGGACCACAAATAAAGAAAATCTTCGAGTCTGAGGAATTCCCCAAGAAGCTCACTCGTGTTGAGAAAGCTGCTTGGATGAGTTTTATGTCAGTGGTACAGGGATTCCTAGGCAATCACAAAGCCGCAAACTACGTGGAGCTGGTCGAAAGTCTGGTGGAGAACTACGGCAAAATGGGCTGCTGGATGCACATCTTGACAAATTCAAGGAGAACATGGGAGCATATTCAGAGGAGCAAGGCGAGCGCTTCCATCAGGATATAATGGAATTTGAGCGGCGATACCAAGGACAATACAATGAGAACATGATGGGAGATTACATTTGGGGATTGATTAGAGAAAGTGACTCGCAGTTTAAACGCAAATGTCGAAAAACCACCCGCTTCTGATTTACTTTTATGTTTTTGGTTTTCTGAAGTTTTAATAAAATTTAGTTTTGATTTATATGTGCTGTTCTGTATGATTTTCTCTGTAGTGAAAGACTCAAACACGTTTTTCTCATAATTTTAGCATATTTTAATGAATCACATTGTCCTGGTCACAAAAGCAAAGTTTCCGAGGAATATTAGGTGGTTTCCATACTTTTAAGGCATAACAGACTAGGAAATAACAATTACATCCCAAGGACTGAGAAATTTTTTTTTTTGTTACTTAGTGTTATCAGACACATTCTTAGGATTAAGAGATACATAGTTGTGAGAGGCTGGGCGAATTAGATGACGATGTACTCTTAGCTGCGGCTGAATCTTCCCAAATAACGTTAGGGGGAGAGGTGCGGATGGATCTTTTGCGAGCAGCGGCACACTCGTTGCAAAAATATTTATTTCCAGAGCTCTTTAAGAAATCCAAGTCAGCAGGCAAAACACCAACACATTTCATATGAAAAAACTCGTTGCAATTTTCACATTGAATTTTTGTTTTAGCTTTCATAAGGTCAACTTTTTGACCACAAATACACGGCAAACTTATTAGTTCCAAACACATAAGAGTCACTGCCTCAGGCGCTATGTTATTATTTTAATAAAGTTGTCAATTTGACGGAGAAAAAGTTCACCGACTCAGAGCTTAGTAAAACACGTCCACTCGCAACAACGACTTGTAACTTATTAAATAATTTTAGTTTACCCCTTTAAACTGGGGCAACCCTCAAACACATCAAAAATGTTCTAAATTGGCAAAATAAGGTGGGGTATTCACAACGGTGTCGTAAGTGTCGTATTGTTGTATGTCGTAAATTTCAAACGCCTAAAAAATATATTAAGGGGGTTTGCAAAGTACCATCAAAGTCATACTTTGAATTTTCGAAGTGTTAAATAGTTGGTTGTGGTTTCAAGTTCTCTAAACATTTATTCATGTTTTTAAAATTTACGACATACAACAATACGACACTTACGACACCGTTGCTAATCCCCCAATAATTTCTTAAAGCTCTTTCATTGGACATCCATCGTTAATATTTCATATAACTTAGGTATAAAATAGTTCAATTAGACTTCTCAAATAGGTGGCAACCCTATCCAAAATATTTCCAAACTACTATTTTCTTAAACCTCTTTTGTATGACACCCATACATGTGGAAACCCTCCTATACGTAGTTAAGTTATAAAGCCTTTTCAAACCCATTTCGATTGATACCCTTATTTAATAATTTATGTAACTTTTTAATTAATATGAGCTTAATTTCTTAACAGGTGGCAACTTTTTTCGAAAAAGTACAACCTTCTTGAACATCCACACTCTAAGCCCTTTAATTTGGTACCTCACTTTTGAAAATCGAACGGATGGTGCGGATCTAAGGGCATTGATAAGTAAATAACTTGAGTTTAATTATTTAACAGGTGGCAACTCCTTTCGAAAAAATAAAACCAGTTTGCACATCTACAGGCCAAGCACTTTAATTTGACACCCCACTTTTGGAAATCGAACGAATGGTGTAGATCTTTTATGCTGAACAAAAATGCATGTATTATATATGTATATAGAAGATAGATGTCTGCATAACGTCGACCTAATATTCAAAATACGGCAATGCAGTATTTAAATAAACGGCATTAAGCAACGAGCCGTTTAATATGGCTTCACTGCTAAAAATTGATAAATTAGTGGATGAATATATGTTCTTAATTAATTAATTTTAATATTTAATTTTAAATTTCAATGTCAAATCGCGTGCAAATATAATTTTATGTTCATTACCTAATAAAGGTATGTATTAATTTCTTTTGCAAATTTTCAAAAAGTCAGTTTAAGTCATAAAGTCGAATATCACATAAGTACGTATATAGTGAGAAAAAAATTCCAAAGCTATGTATATGACACCTCAAAATCGGGCAACAAGTAAAAAAGCTATGAAAAAAGACGATGTATTTTGATTTTAGGGCGTGCCAAGGAAAAACATGTTTATGGTGCGAAATTACATTTTAATCTTATTTTGAAGAATAATAGGTTCTAAAATAAAGTGATGAAAACGACATGCGATATTTTATTAAAAAGTCCTTTAAAAATTGCACCACTTGAATAGGGTAACATCTTTGTGGTATGTATGTGTGTCAAATCAATAAAAACTGTTTTTAATGGACGACAGAACAAGAATGAGCTCAGTAGACACATTTCAATTTGCAGAAAATGTAAAAATATATAACGCTTCCTTTTCAGCAAAATTTTTTGCATTTTCTTAGTATTTGTGCGAAGAAGACAACATTAGAATTCAGGGGGATCCAGGATCCAACGATGTGATGGGATTGATATGAAGAGAAATGCAAATATTTTTGACAGCTGAAGCCGGCGCACAGTATCGCATTAATTAAGCATTATCAATCATTTTCATCTCTGGTCATCAACGAAGCTCCTATTAGGAGTATTCGAATTTCACACAATATCAGTGAATGGGCGTGAAACGACATGCAAAAATTATACATTAGATAGCCTGGGCCATAAATCTAAAATTGTTTTAATCAACATTGATGCTACTGTCACCAAACATTATTTTTGTGATTTTATGATTAATTTTTAATTAATGTTTGTATCATAATTTTCACTGAAATTTTACATGACACAGCAACTAAGATTCATAAGAGACAAGAGCGGTCCAGTACAAACAGATATTTTATATTGGATTTTTCGGGCATACGCGAACACATTTTGTTTGTGGTTAGTACTCGTACTTTATGATGCAAACGTAATATACTAGATGCTTTGTTTAATAACTTTTAATTTTTTCCTTAACTATAACCGTAAACTAAAAAGATTCATACGATTTGTTTCGTACCAAATATGGAATGTTCCTGAAAACAAAAAAAAAGTCTTCTATTTTCCGGATCTAAGTTCAATGGAAAAGTTTGGAATTAGTTATTTGGCCTAGTTTGCGAATTAGGCAATCCGTTTGATGATTGACAGCCTTTTCTTTTGGCAACAAAAGTTGCAAGGATAGAGAACAGTCCGGCCAGGTTTTTTCCTACCTTGGCGTTGAAGAGGTAGTGCCACAGAATAAACAGTATACAGAAGACGCACGTCGAGTATAGAAGCAATTTGAATTTATGGCGCGAGCGGCGAGGCAAGCAAGCACAAGCGGCGCTGCCTCTGTTACTTTAGCAGTATTTTCACTCGGCTGACGCTGTTAATTCCATCGTCGCTATGACGGCAAGATGTTAACTAACTTCGTTTTCCGTCACGATCAGCGTTGCCGTTTTGATACAATTGTATATTTTTTAATACTTTTTTTCTAAATTGTAATATCTGATACTTTTTTGTTCCCAAAGGCCGTATTTTGATACTTTCGGCTGGCAGAAATGAATTTTTGAAAACTATGAATAGTATTACTAGTCTAAAGGCAAATATTTTTTCTAATTGTTCAACATATACCGTGTACATAAATTTAAAAATCACCGCAGTTTACAAATTTTAAAGTTTTGTTAGTTTTTAATTTCTTGAAGTTGCCCCTTTTTAATAACTTGAGTGGAATTCCAAAATTTTCTAAACTTTCAAAACTTTGTGAATTTGAGAAATTTTAGTAAATCCCAATAATTCAATATAATGATGAATACTAGATTTCTAGAAATTTTTTATTTTTCAAAAATTTTGAGAATTACTGGAATTCTAACAAATTTTTTCTAAATAAAAGTGTCGAATATACAAAATTGATTGAACGAAATTAAGAGTTTTTCAAAAATTTAAAATTTTCAAACTTTGTTATATCAATACAAAATTTTGAAAAGTCCAGAAAAGTGGAACAATTTTGGAATTTTTCAAAAATGTTAATATCTTTTAGAATTCTAAGAAGTTTTTTACACACAAGTACATGAACATAAGAATTTTTCGACAATTTGTGATGTTTCATATTTTTACAGTTTAGGATGGATTTTAGGATAAATAAAATTCTAAAAATTATGGAAAATATAGAATATTTCTAAAATCTCAATAATTTTGTTCATTTCAAAATATTCTGATTTTAACAAAATTTCTAGAATCTCCCGGATTTCGATAGTTTTTGAAAATTTGGAAATTATCCTAAAAATAAGAAATCTCAACAAATTTAATAATATTATAAAATTCAAAATTTTGGAATTTTCGTTTCGGGTTGAATTTCCCCAATTCCCCCTACCTGGGTCCGCCACTGGTCTTCTGTATATTGTTTATTCTGTGCTATAATATAAATGTGTTATGGTGTGAGCACTTCTGCAGTGGCATTCTGAAAATCGCTATATGTAGTAGTTAGTTTCATCGCTAAAAATCTCCAAAAGAATAGCTAGCACCTAACAACATGCAACATTGAGTTACTTGCCCCCTACTGCCAGATTTGGCTGATTACAAATTGTATTTATTACTTTTTCATGTTGTATACTTTTATACTGCTTCACATTTAGAGAAATTTTGCGACGAAAATTTTGCGTCGCGATTGGCAGAATTCCTCTGCTGGTAGATATAAAAACAAGTTAAAAGTCTAAGTCCGGGCGCATCCGAGTATTAAATACCCGGCGCACATATTAAATATATTTTCTTCACCTTTCTGAAAACTACCATTACATGGTAAGCAAAGGTGGTTTTATTCCTGTTGTGAGTATCAATTTTTAATAAAAACAGTGTCCTTAAATTCCAAAAAATCCAAGTTTCAGTATTTCTGAAATCTACCGTTATATATAAAGTGGTCTCAATCATAGTTCGATTTCAAAGAATTTCAATATCTTGCATATCAAGTACAGTAACTTACTGAATATGGTAGAAATTGATACAGATACACTTATGTAGTCATAAGTGGGCGGTCTCACGCCCATTATCCAAAAATCTATTATAATCGTGTTTCCTGCTAAGGAATTTTTCCAAACATCAATTTTGAGTAAATACGATCCAATAGTTACTGATTTATTGCAGATTTAGGGTTTTTGAAATTTACCGTTATATGGGATGTGGGCGTGGTTATTGCCCGATTTCAAAAATGTTCAACTATTTACTATTATTTGCCAACGTGAACTACTGTACTTCTTTTCAATGGTGAGCCGGGCTACGCCTATTTTCTAAAAATTTATAATATATACTTTTTCCTCCATGAAATTAAGATATCTTAACGAAACTTGGCACGCGCATTTGGGTGGAGTGCAATAAGGCCCACGGTCTTTATTTCCTTTGCGAAAGAGCAATAATGGCCGCGGGCTTTATTTCCCAAAGAAAAGGTAATAACGCCCGCTTGATTTAATTCATAAAAAAAGAAATAAAGCCCCGTGAGTAGTATTTTCTCTGGCTTTATTTTACTGAAAGATTCCAATTATGTATATAGGTATACATTTTGCCTAAAATGGAACGTATTTTAAATGAATTGCTCTCTATTTTTGCATACAGTGTAGTTCTGCGTTAAATTCCCTTCTGCAGTATACGCATAAAATCGAACGGTATTTTTGCCAATAACTGATAAGCGAATTATTGGAAATTAAAGGTAATTGTTACTGTTTTTTTAGCATTCAATGCGATGCGCATATTTGTCCCCAGCGTCTTAGGTTTTTCAGTGGTGGCGTGCAAACGCGGACCGCCGCGTTGAGCGCCAACAGGCTCGCTTCGCCTGCTTTTCTAAGTGATTTCTTTCATGAAAATGGCTTGTGTAAATTGCGTTTAAGTATTCTAGAAAGCGATAAAATCAAAAAGCTATAAAACCACAAAACCACCCCTACTTACCAGTAGTTTTCGGAAAGGCGAAAAACTATCTCCGGGTATTTAATGTTCGTGAGTAGAACGTGGTTTGACAACAAAAGATTTGCGATCATAGATATGCAAAGAGCATCGAGTAGACGCAGGTCAAGCGTGGGACCGGATGAAACAGCAGAGGTCGGCGGAGAGGGAGAAATCTACCAGCAAGTGACACAAACGTGGAAGAAGGTTAGGCTGTCGACGTCCAAAGCTGCAAGGCAGGTAAACGACGGCAAGCCAGAGATGCTAAGAGCCTCTGGGCTAGCAAGGGACGGGCCGTGCGTTAGAGCTGCGAAACAAGTGGACAGGGACGGGCAAAACGACGACTACAAGGCCTCTACCTCCGGGGCTTCAAAGCAGAGGAGCGGCGAGCAAGGAGGCGGTGAGGAGGGGGCCGGGGACGCTGGTTCTGAGTGAGATAGCCTGGCAGTATTTGATGGTGGCGCTTCCTGACCGCAGCGAGCCCTATGGGCAGATGACCGCCGAAAGGTGGAGAGCGGGAACTGCTAAGCCAGATGATCAAGAATACGCATGAAGAGCCTGCAGGCCCAAGGCTTTTTTCGATGCGGCAGGTGGGTTTAATGGGGTAAAACTCATTAGATACAACGACGACGTGACATAAAGCTGCTTAAAGGGAGTGATACCTAACCACCAAAGACAGCGTAATGTACACCTAGTGATGGATAGGGCAGTTATCAGTGGCGGATTTTCCCGGTAGGTCCGGGCTTAGGGCGGCGGCATATTAGGGGCGGCCAATATGCTAAAAATACATTGATAGTAACGAGACACGCATGACCCAAAGTAAATAGCTATAAACTCAATATATGAAACTTAACCATTAAAAGCTTTGTGGTTGTAAAAGGTGTAAGGAACTTTACAATTAATCTTATTTTAAGACTAACCTGATGAAATTAAGTACGTCAGAAGTCGAGGAAAAGGTCAAATTATTAGAAATGGTTTATCCTACAGACTTAAAAGAAAATTTTCAACTTTCGTACCCAGTGCTGTATAAAAAAATTAAATAAAAAACTGTTTAATATACCACGTTTCTATAAATGGACTAAAAAGTCGAAAATCATTTTTCCATAGAATTTGCTTTTATTATGCGCATGCAAAAGGAATCCGATCGTCTTTTGGTACAAAACAGAACTTCGGACGCAAGTAAAAAAATTTTGCCAGTGCTGGGCATGCCCATGACATATGTTAGAAGTAAGCAATACAGCGATCGGTGTTATTTTATCGACAATATATTTTGACAAAGTCGGGAGAAAAGTAAATTCATATGTAGTACGTAGGTAATGGGAGCCGGGAAAGGGGCGGCTGGTACTATAGGGCCTAGAGCGGACACAACTGCAAATCCGCCTCTGGATATTATCCCCACGATACCAAAAGCTAAGGTATGGATTCAGTGTGTGGTGAAGGCGGAGGACGCTTTGCAGTTGCTGCGATGTTAAAACCCGCACATACCCACACGGGATTGGAGAGTGATCCACGTATCGAAGCCCACGGAGGAGGGGCTACATCCTCTAAATCAATGAGAAGGTGGAGGTCCTGCTTTACGCAGAGTACGGCAAATTGTCGTGAGCATGGTAAGCGTCTATCTCCGGCTGAAGAAAAGGCATCATTAGGATGATAATCCAAGCTCGAAGCAGAGAAGGTCGAGAAGGACCCAGGTTTCGATGGCTTGGCTAGACTGAGCGTAGAGGAGAACTCCAATGAAGGTGGTGAACAGTGTTACCGTTTTAGCTCTTTGGCGGCTAGATTTAGCTACCACATATTTTATTTGGCCACATAAATTTAAAATTGCCCCTAGCCCTTTTTTTAGCCCTTTGAAGAATTTAATTATACTTGGCACGAAAAAGTTACATATGCTTAATTTGATCTAATTTTTTTCATTTATGTAAGAGATGAATTTTTAAACTAAGAAGGACTGATATATATACATATGTATCTATATGTATTGTATGTTCCTGGCGGTTTTATACATACATACTGTAAAAGTGTTAAGGCTCTTAACGATTTAACTATAGTTTAAAATAGATAAGTTTACTGCCCTTAATATGCTTAATTTATTAAATGGCCCATCAATTCGATTGACCGTGTATGTTCTTGGGTGAGATTGTACCAGCTGCTGGTGTCGTGAGTGGGGAAATTAGCTCAATTTTATAAGTAAAAAGTTTTTTGGCGGAAATTTCTTGCACAATATGAGTCAAAGCCGTGTTTGTGGAAGATTACATGCACGATATTACAGTTGTGAATTAAAAAAAAATAATGTTTAACAAAATGGTAGAAAAATTATGAAATTTCGGCTCTCATCATTTCGATCTTTCCTCAACCTCATTTGTAAAGAAATAAATATTGCACAAGCATGCTGGTAAGTTATATGTTTCGGGCCTGATGGTACAATCTCTTGATGGAGCCGGCAACCTGGTGTCGTATATTTCCCCTTTTATACAAAAAGGTTTTTGGTTGGATAAAATATTTGCCTTATTCCAGAGTTCATTGTTTTTCTATACCACTACTTATTGAAAATTTTTGCGTGCATACTTACATATGTATATGTAAGTAAAAAATTGTAGCTACCATTTTTAGCCCCACCGACATTGTTTAGCTCTTTTTTAGCCCTTTTTTAAAGGAATTTGGCTACCACTAAAAATTTTTCGCGGCAACCCTGGTTATTCGTTATTTCTGTTTAAAAGCTATTTCAGTCCTCTTTCATATGATACCAAATTTGTTTAATTTGGATAAGCGGTTTCTTTATTATCCGGAAAGGACGTTTATTTTGGAATAAAAAATATTAGGCCAAATTTAACTCGGGAAAAAATAACTGTCATTTTCAGTCCCTGGAATATTGTGCAAGTGCACAGACGTATATCTAACCAGTCACAGAAGTAAGTATTAAAAATGAGTTACAATAACTAAAATCGAAAATTGCTGATGACGTGACAAATTCCGAAACAACCAAAAGAATGAGAATGAAGAATTCTTTCGAAAAAACGGTGTTTAAACAACGATTGTGACATGATGCTAGATTGTGAAGATAAAAGTCAGGAGGATACATCCGACATTTGCAGCCCCGATGAAATTCTCAAAAAGTAATTATTGCACCGCAATAAAAATAAATAAACATAACTGCAAGTTCTCTCAACTAGTGCAGTGTCAATCGAAAAGAATTTACAATTTTTCCAAGTTTCAAGTTTTTCAAGTTTGTCGCCTCGAGCAAGTAGTTATATAGTGGCGCAGGTTTGCTTTACGACCTTTCAAAAAGTTTTTATTAAGGACAATGTTCCAATTTTTAATTCAAGTAGTAAAAAAACATTCTGTCTTATCATAAGTTTAATTTTTCCCGATCCGGTTCACTTTTCACTTTTGGTTTTCATGTACATATTTACTATGGGTGGAATACAAATTTTCGGGTGAATTTTTTTCGGGCAAAACTCAGGATAAGGCAGATTATTAAAAATTATTAACCTTTCCATTTTTTATTTACCTAAATCACCTAATTTACCCACCTAAATTATTTCTTAAAAATACATGACATCCGCATTCGCATCCGCGGATGTCTAACATTCCACATTCGCAACATCCCTAATATAAATCTTACATGGTTTATTTCGATGTTTTTTCTGAGGCAAATATGGTTCTATTTGTGTTATAAATCTAAATATGTATCTATATATAATCGTACATAGATAATTTACTTTCAAATTAAGGTTCTGGATCTGAAACTTTGCACAAACATTTCAGATTTAAGAATCATTCGATGTATGCACATTAGGGTGGTCCAAAAAAAAGTAAAGTCGGAATTGTAGTGCTCTCACCCCTTAGGATTGTTCTATATTGCAAAAAAGTATACCCCTATTTTTTTGTTTTGGAATCAAAAAATATTTAGAGGTCGCTCAAAGCGCTCAAAGTTTTCCATGTACAGTGGTGGAAGAAATAATAGAAATTTTTTACTTTGACCAGTTTTGGCTATGTTACTTTGTTTATTCGATGTTTAATATTTTTGTATAAAAGTCTAGCGCAATATATAACATACACCATATAAACCCACATTTCAAAGTTTGTACAAAAATTATAAAAATTCAACAAATTTTATCAAAATCCCCGAAAAATTTCAAACTTTTCAATCAGATTTTTTTGAAAAATTTTGGGTATGCAGTTTTATAGCCCATTAAATTTTAGTAGGTAAAACTGCAAACCACAAGACGCTAGAACATCGCGTTGATTTTTAATAATTTATTTGGCTGGCGGTGTTGTGCATTTTCTTCCATATAAAGTATGCTCGACCATGCCCAAAATTTCTTTTTATATGGAAGGACATGCCTAGCAGCGTCAGCAAAAAAAAATATTAAAAATCAATGCGATTTTCTAGCGCCTTGCGGTTTGCACTTTTACCTTCTAAAATTGAATGGGCTATGAAACTGTTTACTCAAAATTTTTCAAAAAAATCTGATTAAAAAGTTTGAAATTTTTGGGGGATTTTGTTAAAATTTGTTGAATTTTTATAATTTTTGTACAAACTTTGAAATATGGATTTATATAGTGTGTGTTATATATTGCGCTAGACTTTTATACAAAACCATTAAACATCGAATAAACAAAGTAATATAGCCAAAACTGGTCAAAGTAAAAAGTTTCTATTATTTCTTCCACCACGTATATTTATATGGGAAAAATAAAATTTTCGTAAAAATGTTATAGAATTCTTGAAAATCAATATTTTTAGATCGGAAAACTCTGGTTCTCTTAAGGAAACTTTCAATAAAAATACCCAATTGTTTATTTAACCATATTTTAATACTAACGTTTTTTATTGGTCGCCCCATTGCATTTTTTCGGGTTTTTGTGGGTTTTTGGCGGATCTATAAATTATAGTTGCGATGAAAAAATGGTTAAGTAAACAATTGGGTATTTTTATTGGGAATCTCCTGTAGATAAACCGGGGTTTCTGGTAGAAAGATATTGATTTTTAACTATTCTATACCATTTCTATGAAAAGTTTTTTTTCCCCATATAAAATACATGGAAAACTTTGGGCGCTCTGAGCGACCTCTAAATATTTTTTGATTTCAAAATAAAAAAAATAGGGGTATATTTTTTCGGTATAGAACAATTTTAGGGGGTGAGAGAATAAAAATGTCGACTTTACTTTTTCACATAAATTTTTGGACCACGCTAATGTACATATGTACATACATATATGCTCGGAAAGATTTTTAAAATTTTACATTGAGTAATTTTAAAATGTAGAACTGAATCTCTCTCACGCATTCTCATTTTCACCAATTTTGAACAATTTCATTTCTTTATTTTAAATTTTGTATGGTTTTAAAATGCCGGAAAACTTAAAAAAATCCTGGCGGGCGAACTGAGGGAACATTAGAGTATTTTAAACTCTCGATAAATATGTGTTTCAGAGAATCTGGTTGTTTCAGTTTTCTCTTGCACGTTACAGAAGGGCAAGAACTCTCCCCAGACTCAAAAATTAAGGTTAGTGCCACAAGAGATTATTTTGCGAGAATTAGCCGATTGGGTATTTGAACCTCAGCCTGGTGGGTAAGAATTCCTGAAGTGGGCCACCTAAAAATGTTAGGTCTCAGTTTTTGTTTTTAATACCATATTCTGGTAGAGTTTATAGTCCTATATACGTGTGCCAAGTGATTTGGTAAAAAAAAAATTTTTGTTATTAATATCGAGCAACAAAGTTTTTGTAACTTTTTCTTCTGTCGACTATAACTTTTGCTAGGTTCTATCGATTTTGAAATTTCAAACGGCCATCGACTCATAATTCTTCACATTTCAAGCCTGTAGTTTTTCAAAAAATTTATTTGCATATTACTTGCAATTGTTTATAACAAATTATGATAAAACAGTGTTCTGCATCGAATTTTTTCATAAAAAAAAAATACTGTATATGTATCAAGGGCAAACCTGAAAGAATCCGTTGAGAAAAAAAATTAGACTCATTTGGAAAAAATGTTATGATAATTATATTCACCGAACGCACGCAAGCGCGAACACGTTATAAGCGCCTCCGTACAGGAGCATGTTCATATCCGTGTGCATAATGCTATTTTACTCGATGAGCTTTGGATTTTGAAGAAGTTTCACTAACTAATGAAGGTGACAATTGTTTTACAAGCTAAAAATATAGTTTTGATTGATAAATTTATGCCTCCATACTTTCATAAACAGTATTATCACTTTTTTCACCAAGTTTTGATAAGTTTGACTGTAGATTTATGTAACAAGCATACAAACGTATAACTAAAAAAGCATATTAGTCATTTTGTTAACTTATCTTCTTGGTAGTGACTTATCATAGGACATAATTACTTCTGTTTCTGTCATTTGTCAGAAATGTTCCTGGATGAAATTTTTTTGCAAAGAATGTGCTTGACGTCATTTATGATTGGTACAAAGGAGTGGTAGTCCCGCGTTTTTTTAATTGACGTTGCTTTTGTAAAACGTGGTTCAAGAGCTTCATGTTCTTTTTCATGCTCTTTTTCGGTGCAAAAGTCAAAAGAAACCTTCTGAAAAGCATTAATCGCCCAGTCATATAAATATTTAGCTGTTAAAATTTGATCATTCAAAGGTCGCTGCAAACTGGCACGATGAGCATTTATTTTAACTGAAGCACCGATTCCATCGCAAGCGCATTTTCCATGTGCCGTTGCATGAAAATTCCATTCAATTTCAATTTTGTGTTTTTTCATCAAGTGAACACAGTTTAAAAAATTACACCGCATCGTGTTTTCTACTTTCTGATATTATTACAAAATTGTGACGCAAAAGCTTGTCATCATCTTTATTATACACTACATACGGGTGAATAGTTACTTGGTCATTCGACCAGTGGAAAGATTGTACTGCATCTTGAACAACAATACTAAAATTTTCCGAAAAATCAAGAGTAACAATGAACTCCCCACTCTGAAGATTGATTTTGATGTTATCTATATATTCCGCCTGTGCCTTTGCAATGTAATCATGCTTTAAAAGTGACGGTAACCCCTTTTGTAGTTCATCTAAAAATTCAGCTGGTGTTTTGCTAAAACACTGAAGCTCACATCTGCAATTAAGTGGATTACAAACAAACAAAAACATTTGTATAGTCATGGGCGTAGCCAGGTAGGGGCAGGAGGGTGCTCGAGCCCCCCCCCCCCCCTTACTTTAAAATTTTCCTTATATATATATAAAATAGTACCCTGAAATACCAGCTTAATAGGGTTGACTTGAGTTGTCTGACGTGTAACAATTTTCAACTGCAGCTAATACATACACAGATGTTTTTTTTTCAGGAGTAGAAGCATATCCTCGTGATTTTTGCAACTTTTTTGCATTCCAAGCTGCACGTCGAGAAACTCCAAATATTAGGTGTATTTTCCGTACACCATAATCTTCAGGTAATGTTGTCAAAATTTAAATTTTTTCTGCTTTTGATGTTGCATTTGATATCGCAATTTTAACCTGCTCTGTCCAAGCAGCCAAGGTTGAAGGTTCTACATTGGATAAATCTGAACTTTCATTCAGATCTGAAAAATAATCAACAAAACCATACAACAAAAATTCAATACTGGACTCAAATCATTTTACCATTATCGATTTTTCTTTTGTTACACTCATTTTCACTTATTTCATAATCGGAAGACAAACCGTCAGGTTCGGTGTCGGAATAGGAATCGCTTATATGAATTTCATCCTGTACAGCTTCTGCAGTAGGAATTTTTACACAACTCGGGGGTAAAGACGATGATAAAATCGCAAGTCTGCTCGAGTCACATAAATACTTCCCAATAAAAGGGGAATACACACTACTCTAATTAGCGTTGACTAGTTTCAGATTTTTTTTCACTGACTTATGCTTATTTTTTCGTAGAGGATTAAAACACACATTCGGGGCCGGCATTATAGCGATTTCTTGAATATACTATTATTTCTGTATTTAACAATGTAAATATTCATGACAATATCAGCACATTGTCAAACAAGCGATTAAAAAAGGTTAGGTTCAAAGACAGACTCGTTTTGCAGGAACTTATGTTGTGTTGAGGATAAACCTGCATTGCGTGACTTGATGTGCGCGCGCACCTGCAAAAACCTGCGCAAACCCGTCAAGTTGGTAAGCTATTGTGGATGCATAATTACCGTACCTGCTCAAAAATGTACCTAAATGACTATTCTACTTGACAATTATTCATCTATATAACTAACATGATGTTTTCTTCGAATGATTTCAAAATTCATAACGGATATGTACAAAATTATACTGTTTATGAAGGTATGGAGGCATAAATTTATCAATCAAAACTATATTTTTAGCTTGTAAAACAATTGTCACCTTCATTAGTTAGTGCAACTTCTTCAAAATCCAAAGCTCATCGAGTAAAATAGCATTATGCACACAGATATGAACATGCTCCTGTACGGAGGCGCTTTTTCTCAACGGGTTCATTCAGGTTTCCCCTTGATACATGTTGTTTGGACTGAATGTTGGTATTTTGGTTCTGTAAATGAAAAACTCGATTTTTTAAATAATAAATTGGTGTCTCTCTACCATACTTTCGTTCCGCTGCGTTATGGTAAAGCATCACCTTGTCCTTGGTTTAACATCAAAGTCAGGGAAGCTATAAAAGCGCGAACAAAAGCTTATCGCATTTGGAAGCAAAATCGCTCAAAAGCAAACTGGGACTCTTTTCGCGTGGCAAGAAATAAAGCCACTGCAATTGTTAGAGCTGAAAGGCAAAGATTCTTTGCAGCCAAGCTAGATTCCTCTCTTCCCTCGGGCACCCTATGGCGTAATATTAAAAACCTTCGAATACAAGCTAATGAAAAAACTGAATGTATGTTGAATGTTGATAGTCTGAATGATGTGTTTGTTTCTAGTGCTATGTCTAATGGTGGTTTGTCTCAATTTGTTCCGTGGACTTCCGCTTCATACCTGGGCGTACCGATTGAATTTTTAACCGTAACAGAATGTGATGTGGCTAGATGCTGAAAATCAAATCTAATGCAGTCGGTGAGGATGGTATACCCATTCGAATTGTAAAGTTAGCTATGCCTTATATTTTAAGTCGTCTGACCCACATTACCAATCACTGCATCACTACATAATGCTTCCCAAACCTTTGGAAGGTTGCTCTGTTTGCCCTGTAGCCAAGAATAAACGTGCGTGACTTTCGTCCGTTGCTATTTAGCGCTTTCGTCAATGATATTTTCTTGACTTTCCGATATGTAAATGCTCATGCATATGCAGATGATCTCCAGATATACTTATCTGGGCCATTCCAGGATATAATTGGGTTTACTGCAAACCTAACTCAGGACTTGTCTTCTGTTTCGTGATGGGCCACTCAAAACGGCCTCTGTCTTAACCCGGTGAAGTCGTATGTTCTACCTGTCTACAAGAAGAAAGACAGTTTTAGCTACATTCCAGTTTGTCTCGGTACGACTTCTCTTGTATTAGTCGAAAAAATAACCAATCTGGATTTTGTTATTAATTCTAACCTCACCTGTGTCGATCACATTAACTCCGTCGTGGGCAAAGTTTATTGTACTCTAAGAAATTTAAGGCAATCTGCACCGTTTACTCCAACTCTTATCAAACAAAAGCTTGCTCGTCAATTAATTTTGCCTATTATCACCTATTCTGAGTTGGTATACAGCAAGCTCGACTCCAGGTCTTCTCATAAAATTGATACCTTATTTAATAATGTTACGCGCTATGTCTATGGAATACGGAAATTTGATCATATATCCGCCTGGAGGTCTAGTTTACTAGGATGCGAAATTTCTGATTATTTAAAAGCCAGAAACTGTATTTTTCTTTTTAAACTGTTGAGTTCAAAAGAACCACATTATCTTTATGAAAAACTGATTTTTCCAAAATCTGAGCGTTCTTATGATCTAATTGTGCCTATCTTCAAACTTATGAGCTCCACAAGACTGTTTTTCATCAATGCTATTAGAATTTGGAACTCTATACCTGCTACCATTAGGGCAAAATCAACAGAAGCAACTTCAAAAATACTCTTTATAATTATTTCTCTAAAAATTGATGAACCATCTATATATTTGCAATAATATATAAATAAGTGATTTTTTTTAGCTTTGTTAACATACCATAATGTTTGTATATATGTTATAAGTTTTATGTACCCGTGTTATCTCCGTTTAATTGAATGTGTCATATGCGTTTGTATATATTTTAGAATTTTAATTTTCTATATATAAATAAATAAGTATTATCTTTACTTTCATCATTGTTGTACTATAAAAGATTGAATCTTATTGTACTAATGCCTGAACCGAAATAAATGAAAATACATATACAGTATTTTTTCATGAAAAAGTTCGATGCAGAACACTGTTTTATCATAATTTGTTATAAACAATTGAAAGTAATATGCAATAAATTACGTAATAAATTTTTGAAAAATTACAGGCTTGAAATGTGAAGAATTATGAGTCGATGGCCGTTTGAAATTTCAAAATCGATAGAACCTAGCAAAAGTTATAGTCGATAGAAGAAAAAGTTACAAAAAACTTTGTTGCTCAATATTAATAACAAAAAACTTTTTTTTACCAAATCACTTGGCACACGTATATAGGACTATAAACTCTACCAGAATATGGTATTAAAAACAAAAACTGAGTCCTAACATTTTTAGGTGGCCCACTTCAGGAATTCTTAATTAATTTAAAACCACTTGAAGGATCGATCCATTTCGCGTCCACAAAATAAGCACTGTAAGACAGTTAATAAAGAAATGGTTAATATGTTGTCCGGAGTAGAAAGGGCGTCGATATCTACTGTCGTTTCTGAATATCCACAGGAGCAAGTAGAAGTAAGGGAGTTGCACCTCATGACTTGATACTAAAAGTTAGAGCAGTTGTGATGCTAATCCACAACCTAAATATGTACTTATGAAGGGTTAGTTAATGGTCTCGCTTAATAGTTAAAAAAGAAGAAGAATAGAGTACGATCTTGCCCAAATACCAAGTTAAAGTTAACTACCAAAAGCAATGCATGTTGTTTTTAGAATAAAGAAATATGCAGATTTTTTATACCACGGAGCACCCCGATTTTCGGGAACTATTACTAGTTATAATAATTTGCCTATAAATGCTTGTAAATATCATAAGAATGATTTGATATGTGCGGAGAAAAACGTTATTATATTCAATAAATATTATCTTATATAAATATTTACATAGCCCATTTCTTTCCTTCTGGTATTATTTTCAGTATAGAAGCAATACACTTAAAGTAAGCATAACATATATAGATGTACCTACATACATCCACACTTTCTTCATTATTTTTAAATGGGAAAACACACAAAGGTCTCCAACAACACGAACGTTTAAGTATATATGCATTTATTTGAACAAATCGAGTAAAAGGTCTGAAATTTTAAGGAAAAGCATTTGCTTAGGTTTTATGCATAAAGCCTTCAATGGAAATGAAAGTTTTTTTTCGACAAATAACAAAAAAATTGTATTTCAGCCTTTTACGGAATGTAACTATAAGGTATATCAATGTCAAAAACGACAAATATTGAATTAATACACATTTGAAGAAAATGTGCGATATGTAGCCTCAACTTATGGCGCTTTCTTCTCCCGAAAAAAATATTTTAAAGAAAGAGCACACAATATGCATGTGAAGACGCTGAGAAAAGAACATGAAAGCTTGACAGGCCTGGCGCAGGGCAGAATAAATGCAACATTATTTCGAGAAAAGAAAACGCTATTAGATTGTAAATCAAATTTCCAGAGGAGAGTCGATATTTTGCCTTAATTCTAAATACCTTCAACCCAATATTAACTTAAAACCTTTGGATGTAGTGAGTGGAAGTAATAACAAAAATTCATTCAAGGCACAGCGAAGCAAGGTGTTTGCTAGTAGCTGATTAAAAATTATAGGCAGATGGGATATTTATATAAACCTTACTATCAACACCTCCATAGATACCTACATATGTCTTCATATGAAATTTCAAATTTATGTTAATTATGGGTCCGAAGTTATAGCTGATTAAAAATTTCACGCCCATTGGAGGCGCCACGCCCCCTTGAAAAATTTACCACGCATTTCAAATAAAACCATGCCTTAATGCCATAACTTTTATAAGGTAACAAAACAAACAGACATTCGCATTTATATATAGAGATTTAATATTTTTTATGCGTACCTATGTATGTTAATATACATATATTTTTTATATCCACTGTGGGCATACATATGTATGTATGTTTATATACATATACATATATATTTTTTATATCCACTATGGGCATGCATATGTATGTATGTTTATATATACATATAATTATAAATCCAACACAAAAGCCTTTGAAACAACCGTCACATAAAAGACAGAGAACCCTTTTTTCGACTTTTACGTGGTAAGAGATATTTTTAAATAGAGAGGTAAGTTTTTTTATAACCATAATTTAAAGGAAGTGAAAAAATCTAAAAATAACTTGGTGCAAAACTATAAATCCATAAATTAAATCCTAACAAAATGTAAAACATTGTAAATAATATGTCCTTTTACTATACTATTTGTGCTCCATTGATTAATGAAACATGTACTTTTTCATCTTGCAATTTAAGAAAGCTAACATTTTCAATTTGGCGATTATCTGATACTCCTCAAAACATTTTCTATTTCGTTGATGTCAGGAGAGCACAAGGGTCGAAATATTATTAGTTTCCATCATAATTTGCCAGAAATTAATACCAAAATGTTCAGTTCCCGTTAGTCGTCAAACTGTTCAGAGGGCATTAAAACGCTCCCAACACCTCGAGTATGGTGTAATGATAGCGGCTCCGCGTCTTTTGCTACATTCCAAAGTTGCTCGAATGGATTTCGCTGGCAAAAGCGTGGCAACTGACTAAAAGTCTGCAAGTTTTCAAAATGGTTATTATACCTCAAAGGTCACTATTAAAAAGTCGATGGTATGGCATACTGCTGAGTAATCTCAAACCAGTCGTTGAGCGCAATGAAAGAAATTGAATTTTTTAACAGGTCAAAGCTGCAATTTATACCAGCAGGGAGATAAAATACTGATTGGAAATCAACAATGTTCGGACCCTTGGGCTTTCGTGACCTCAACCCAATGAAAAATGTGTGTAATCAAAAATTCGAAGGTAATCAGTTATTTATTTCGGTTAACGATTTAGCTGAATCAAAATAATCGAAAACAAACTATCGAAAACGTATTAATCAAAAATATGTCCATAATTAAAAATTAGCGTTCTAACCAACCAATAACAGGTAGGGATGTTCCGGGTATCCGGTAGATATCCGGAATCCGGCTTAACCGGCCGTTTCTCTGTGATCCGACTATCCAGTCGGATACTAGCTGAAATCCGGCCGGATTTCGATTATCCGCCCTGTTCATAGATGGTTACCCAAATACTGATAGTAACGAGTTAAAATTTGGTGGCATCCTAAAACTATTAATTTTCTACAAAATGGAGAAAAACTAAATTTAAATATAATTTAATAAGGATGATTTTTTGAGGAAATTAATACTTTATTATTATTTCTCATAGCTGGGGTACCCGGGTACAACTTCTGTCGTACTGATTTAAAATGTGGGTGTCTGCATTCGAAGTCAAACCGAGAAATTAAACAAAACACGTTTGTACTTGGTCTGTCCAATGTATGCTTTTTGTGTAAATGAAAACAACTGTTTTAAACTAATTCGGATGCCCTCTCTCTCTCATCAAATCTTGATTGCATGTATGCGAAACTGTAGATACCCTGCAAACTTCTGCGGACCATGTTGCCTCACAGCACTAGTACTTTAACTAGGAAGAATGACCATGGTTACGGCACTAGAGTCGGCGTTATGCAGGAAAAAACTGAGGCTGGAGGCACGCCTGGTAACATGTAATGCAAAATCAGACCAGGTCGAATTATGAAAGCTAACTGCGTATGTACATAAGTAAATGTGCTTCGTAATTTTACAAAAAACGAAATTCCATGAAACTGTCCAGTTAGTCCATTGCGAAATTCTTTTAGGGCTGGTTTCTCCAACTCAACTTAACATACTTAAGCCAATTTTCTTGACTTAGTCAAGAATAAGCTGTGTAAAACGTAGGCTAACTTTTGACTTAAGTCCAAAAAGTGGCTAAACTAAGTTAAATTGAGTTGGAGAAACCAGCCCTTAATGATTCAGTGATGTAAATGAGTTCAAGCAAAGCGTTAACTCGTGTGGCAAATAAATTTAACTTAAGTATTAAAATAAAATGCAGTGCAGTAAACGTCATTTAGAATGATTAATTAAAAAACAAAATGGAACCATACATTAATTCTCAAATGTGAAAATTTGAATGTGGAAAGTGCAAAGCCATTGCCAGTTAATATTGTTTTTGCTTCAAGTGATAGCGATAGGAATGACGCCACTTATGAACTGTGTTTAAAGAATAGCGAAAATGTGAATTAATCTTTTTGTTACTACACTGTGCTGTGTGTACAATCTGTTGTCGTGTAGAAAAAATGTCCTGTCTAATATCCCAAAAGCAGGGCTTATGATAAAGTAATTCGCTGAAAATTTTGCTAAAATTTTTGGCGAAAATAGTGTATCATTTTGCATGTTTGTGATAGTGTCGGAAAGTTTGGAGTGCTGATGAACTTTTCTGCCTACGAATTCGAGAACCATTTGCAAGGGTTAAAAAAAGATATTCGGAAGCTAACACGAACTCTTTAGCAACTTCACAATAATAACATAAATGTAGATTTTATCAAAACGAAAAAAAAATAGATGTTATAAATAGTACAGTTGATTGTTTTAAGCGTAAAATTCCCTAATAACATTTTTTAATAAGGCCGTTTATTCCATCCAAAACTGAAGCATTTAAAAAATGTTTAACTGGTGCTGGCTTTGTAATTGGAAGGAGATATGAGAATAATACTACATAGTTTTTTTAATGAGCCGGTAGAGTCTGTTTCTACTCTGGGCATTTGTTATTATATTTATAGATTTCCGGATTAAAGTTTTTACTTTGAAAACTTTTTGGCCCGGTAATTTTGGCTCAACTTTAACATAGATGGCTTTAATGGAAAGTAAAGCTTAAAACACTTTTCGAGCTTATTCGATGTTTTAAAGTGTAAGCAGTTCTGTGAAATAAAATTTAAAGTAAAGCTTTATTAATATATGCAATTTGTTTTAAAGATGTTGTTGCCAAGACTGAAATCAACACTGAAAAGAAAATTAGGGAGGCCTTTTAAACCGTCAAAAAAGCATTTCCGGATGGGTGGAGTTAGTAAGGTAAACGAAGAACATTAAAAATGTTTACTATGTGGAATTTTATGATTTTTATTCCAAATCATTTCGATTATTTAATTCGATAATATTTTAAGTTCATGGTTAAGAGTAATGTAATACATACTAAATTCGTTAATACTTTTCATTATCAACAATCTAGTTATATGTATTATTATTAAGTATTAAATTTGAATTTCAGTTAGTAAGAAAAACAAAGAAAATTAAAAATTTGTACTACAGTGGCGAACTAATGAATAGGGACGCGACATTTTAACAAGTTTGGACTATTTTTTGTTTGTTTACTTAATGTTTATTATTTTTGTGTTATAAAAGTATAGCGGATATCTAACAAAAACCATGAAAGTCTAAATTTCAAACTTTGTACAAAAAATTGGGAAATTCGATAAAATTTCGCAAAATTTTCAAACTATCTTAAACGAATTAACCTCCATGGTTTTTATTAGATAATCAGCTTTACTTTATATAAAACTAATAATAACAAACATTAAATAAACATAAGAAAAATAGCCAACACTTGCCTAAATGTCCCGATCTATTTTTCAGCCACTGTATATGAGATTTAAATATTTTTATTATAAACAATTTAAATTTTTTTATTCCATCATATTTTTGGTTCGTGGATAGGAGTAATGTAATACTGAATTCGTTAATACTTTTATTTGTCAATAAACGTGTTATATGTGTTCATAAATATAAAAATTTAATATATTTTAATTATTTTAAAAGGAAACAATGTAGTCCAGTGTTGGTAGTTTAGGGACTAGTCCGACGAAACTACGGTCTAAAATGATCCAATGTATCTACTTCGTGGAATGGTCAATACTAACTAGTTTAGGGAGTAGTCCTATGTAATGCAGAGTTGGGCTAGGTGTGGTCCAGTCCAATGACATCGCAATGTAAATGTAACCACATTTTCTTCATATATTTGGACTAGACGTGCCACTAGTGATGATTACATTGTTACGTGGTCTTTTGCTAGTGTTTCAACTAGACCAACTTTTTGCAGGGTACGTCTTTCTCTCGAACGTAAAATTTGCGAGAAACTTGTTAAAATGCCGTATCTGCGCAGATACGACATTTACAGGTCTATTCTGCACGTTACCGAAGATTTTGTAGCCGGAAAATTGTATTACCAAAAAATGTTACCAGTTCTTGTCACCGCGATTCTAGGTACGTTGGTAATGCAGTTAAAATATTCAGCAATTCAGCTATGAAGAATTGTGCAAATCCTGGCATTGCATATTTCACGGGGCAATAATTTGTTACCAGCTTATGAGATGGGAACAAAATTTACCGGTTACAAGAGTATACAGAATGCGAAAAGGGTTTAAAAATTGACAGGAACTTTTTTTTACCGCTTACAAACTTTTTATTACCAGCGCAGAATAGACCTGTTAGTAGTATTAGAACGCTGAGATCGCGGAGTTTACTGGTGAAAAACGTGGGTATCTACCAATTTGTAGTTTTTTCCATCGTATTAATTCAAAAAGTCGGTTTCAATTAATTTTTTGGTTTCAATAAACGTTTTTTTTTTTTATTCTTGTATTTTTTGGAAATATTCAGGGTATTCATATAACCGTGTAAATGCCTCGTAACTGTGCAAGCCTCGTAAATAAACCGGGTTTCCGTTCAAAATTAAACAATTTTACGAGCTTTACTTGGATATGAAACTTTTACGCGTTTAGATGAATTTATAACTATTATATTAAACTGCCTTCTATCAAAGTCGATTTATTTGAAAAATTCAAGAGGAAAAAAAATTTTTTCACGTTTACCAATATCAATCAAGTTTCAGCAAATTTTCCTAACTGGAACTAGCCATCTGGTTTTGTCAACTTTTTTCCAGCTAGTTAACGATGTCAATTCTCTAATTGGTAAAAACCAGGTGGCTTTTCTAGCTGGTTTTGAGTAAGTGTAGAAATCATTTGGAAAAACCAGATGAATTTTCTTTGCTTTTTTGACAGCGTTATATGTATATGAGTCGGTACATGTCAAAACTGTATAAGTCTGCAGGCGAAATTTTTCCATATTATTGGTACAATACGCACTGACCGAAAAATCAAATATTTTAAACTAAAGCAATGTGACTAAATAATGTCGGTAAGATTAAAAAAACACATTTAATATTAACTATTTATTTAAAGGTGACTAAGTCCCACCATAAGTGTAAATCAGAATTGCTTATGTCCATTCCAGTCAATCATATTGTGGTCTGCTACTGTACATATATTTGGACATATGGTTCGATATATATCAAACCTCCCTTAGTCCACCTTAAAAAATTTTGGGAAATTTTGCTTCAAAACTAAGTCCATATGACATTTTTTCCAACAAAAAGACTTCTCAATATTGAATATAGCTTAACTTCTCATGCTTTTTTTCGCAAACTGCTTCCAAGATCTATTTTGTAAACATTTAGAGTTTTGCAATAGCTACTTGAAATATACAGCGAGAAAAGAAAGGACCACAATTTCCAAAAATTGTCTAATGATGGACATGGGCAGGTTTGCTATGTATCGACTCATATGTTCAATTTTATTTCTAGGAAACTAAAATAAAAAAAGAAATGGAAACCAATAATACATATGTATATTATTTGTGTATTATTTATCTTATTTTTAATATTTGTAATTTATTTTGTATTAAAAGTTACATACGTCGTTCTGTAACATCAAAAATGCGTCCAATACTGCCAAAGAAAGTGGGTATGTACATACGTTGTTCTAAAAAATGATCATTAGCCTCAAACAACCAAGAATACTGTTTAATAACCACGTATCTGCATACTACACTGTAGATACGTTGTTTTTGATTAGTATGCAGGCTACAAATCTGGCTGAATTACTGGAAAAAGTGTAGATCCTGCAATATTTTTGCAGATACCCACGTTTTACATCAGTATTTATCGAAAATTTCTGCAGATACTGCACAAGTGCAAATTTAAAGCTTCCATGATACAAAAAAAGAAGGTAGTTTCACTTTGAAATTTTTTGACATAAACTGTGCTTATGACGTTTATACTTTTCTTAAATTGCTCGAGTAGCACTGCCTCAACAACGAGTTTAGGAACAAATTATTGTTTTGGAAATTTTATTATTTTTTAAAGGAATTTTTTATGCATTAAAAAATAAAAACACGCAAAGTAAATTTACTTAATTCATCGTATTAGCATAGCTATTAATAAGTGTGTAGTTATTTAAAATACCTTAAATTACCTTACCGGAACAAAATTTGGCATTATATGCAGTGTTCCATGAGATATTATTATAGATATTAGGACGTTACTTTAATTTGGATCCTTTTTAGAGGACATATGAACAAAATTTACAAATACTTAGAGCTCCTTGTTATAGTTTATAGACAGATAAACTACTCGCTCTACTGCTGCTGGTGCAGCGCTCCCCTTAGATTGGGCACATCCGTCCCGAGGCTGAAAATTTTCCGCCGAAAACTGGTTGGAACAAGCAAACAACACCTCGGTGAAGTTACCATGCACATGGCCATCCCGAAATATGCAGCTAATCGTAATAAATAATGATGACATTGATTGCATAAACAAATAGATTATCTATGTGCATTACGCAATGTAATATGAGTGCTATACTTGCCTTCCGTTTTATAATTAATTTTAGAAATAAACCACTAAAAGCTCGCTATAAAATGATGCTCAAAATATATTCCTTGAAATAATTTTTGAAATAATTTTTTTTTGAAGTAAAAAAACACTTTTTAGTTTCTTCAAAGAATATGGTAGCTTCAATTTAAAAGAAAACGTCAAAAGCACAATTTACGTCAAATGGGAGCAATGGCGGATAAGAAGAAGAAGTGAAACTACCTTTAACTATTGGTATCATGAAAACTTCAATAACTTTATCATTATTTAAAATTTGAAAACTCTTTTTGCATGAATAAATTCGTATTTTAAAGACGAATTCAATGTGAATAACTCATTTTCGAAGAAAAATGCGGATACCCACATTTTAAATCAGTACGGCAGACTTGAAGTTCTCATGTAAATAATAATTGGTAACATTACATGCAACAGATTATGTTTTTATACCCGAGCGCACCTGTGCACAAGCGTATTATCTACATACATATATACAGTGACTCAAACAAATTACCACGTCTTGGATTTTTTTTTAAATATTCGTACTGTTCTTTGAGCTTATTTTTTTGTTATTTTTCTATAAAAATACCTTCCAAGCTTTAACCACAAGCATATAATCACAGTTTCAAACTTTATAAAAAAATTTAGGAAAATTCAACAAATTTTCATCAAAATTTCAACTTTTTATTCTGAATCTTTAGAACATTTTTGGGTATGCAGTTTTATAGCCCATATAATTTTAGTCTAATGAAGTGAAAGTTTTGAACACTTATGACCACATATGTGTATCTCGGTAACCGCTCGATCAATTTGTATCAAACTCGGTGTGATTATTGTTCTTGCCACATAAGAGCAAAATGTTGAAAATTATTGAAATGTAACTAAAATTATGCCCACTTTTCATATAACGGTAAATTTCAGAAATGCTTGAAACTTCGATATGTCGAAATTTAAGGACGTTAATTTACTCAAAATGAATCCCTTTAAAATAAGTAACATTAGTTGTGTTTGTTAACAAATTATCCAGTAACTTTTCAGTAACTCTCCAGTAACTTAATTTCTGAGAATTCGCTCTCATAGAAGAAATATCCAACAAAGTACGCGAACGCGAATCCAGGAATAATTTGCAAGTTTCATGAACAGCTGATAAATTGCTTGTTTCTTCACAGCAAATTCCTAATAAAATAATATATTTAAATAGGTTTGTTTACTTTGTCAATTTCAACAATTAAAACAAACTGTTTAATTTCCTTATTAGTTTAAATTGCATCCAGCAACATGCGATCAGCTGTTTCTCGTACTGGCAAATTCCTAGAAGTAAAAATTTATCCAGTAAAATCCAGTAAAAACTTATAACTTCAACTACCATTTTTCGTTCTCTCTATTTACCCTACTTTGCAAGTTTTTGAGTACAAAAACGCCAAAACATAAAAATTCGTAAAATATTTTACTGGATTTTACTGGAAATGCGTAAACAAATACTGCTATTATTATGGAATTTTGCGAAATGGGCGTGATACCGCCCACATATAACTATGTACATATGTATATAAGTTTATCTCATTATGTCTAACTGAACATTATATCGAAGAAGTTTGAAATAGTGGTAAAACTACCCCTGCTTACTACGTACCGGTAGTTTTCGGAATGGTAAAAATACTATATTGAGTACTTGCGCCTGGTATTTAATGTTCGGCTCCGCTTGAACTTAGACTTTTTTACCTCGCTTTTATTAGCTCGGGATGTAACTATGTAATATTGATGCGCCTAAAAGATGCAGCGATTTCCATGCCACGGATGCCATGGAAACAAGCATAAAAAATGCAATTCCAACTACAAATTCAAGACCATTTCCACAACATCCTGAACAGCCCTATTGTTCTTTTACATACAAGTAGGGTTGCCAGATTTTGAAACGGAGTACATTTATATTTTCGATAGAAAAAAAGCAGTACATGACATAAAAAAGGAGTGCAATTTTCTTTTTATTTTTTGTGCAATTTATTGTTACAAATTACCGTTAATTAGGTACAAACAAACAAAGATATCTTAGAAATCTTTTTCAAAGCAACAATAAATGTGAAAAATAATAAATTGGCTTTCAAATAGAGACGGTTGTTAAAGAGACGGTGATCGAAGGGGGAGTGGACGTGTTACCTTTTCCGACCTTTTTGAAGAGGGCATGACCCGCTATTGACAAAAATTTGACTCCCGACCACCTAGGGCCCCTATGGTTCCCCAGGGACCCCTTAGAAAAATTGCCAAAAGTCACAATTTCCACATGCGTCCACAGTATTTTTGCGTAGAATTCAATTTTCAATGACCGCCCTTATAGGAAAGTTTCCCCAACTAAAAAACTAAAAACTACAAAAGAATTCCAGACTCTTCCTGAATGTATGGCCATTTTTTTAATTTAAGCCTTATAATTAATTAAATATTTTTCTGATTTTTATACCCGAGCGCCCTGCCCCTAAGGCCATGCTTATACCTTTTCACTATCACACTTAACTTTGCTTACTAAGTAGTGTTTGCCACAATATGAATGGCAACGTCCAGCGCGATAACTGTCGCACAAGTTTTTTGAAAAATAAAAGGGTTCTTTATAGATTTTGTGGTTTTTTTTGTTAACTTTGAAAAAATTTTACTTTAATTTTATTAATTGGTTGAAAAATTTTAATCCTGATTTGCATTTGCCAGATTTGGGAGAAAAGTACATGCGGCACGAACCTCTTTTTCAGGTGTATTTGTTCTTAGATTTTGTTTCGAGTCTTTTCGATTGCTGAGTATGAGGCCTTATGTTGGACAAAAGACGGAGTATAAAGGACCCAAATGGGGGAAATTAGCCTATGGTTACAGAAGATATGTAATAAAGTAACCGACGAAGACTTGCGCTTTTCTCCCAAACCCCCCGGTAACCCCAAATGATGGTTAAATTTAAAGACTATACAATAACTACTTTTTTACTTCCGCTTTTCTCTCAAAATGCTACCGCCGGTAAACCCAAATGAAGGTTGAAATTTAAAAACAAATTAATAAAATTGAAGTAAAATCTGTGAATAATTTATTTTTCAAAAAAAAACCTGTGCAACAGATATTATTTTACATCCTGTATATGATAAAATATTAATAGCTGGAAAAAGGAGTACAACAGAAGTACAAAGATAATAAAGGAGTACATTTCCAGATATTTTTTTTTTGGAAGTACAAGGGAGTACATTGCAATAAAAAGGAGTACGTTTACTCCCAAAAGCAGTACGTCTGGCAACCCTACATACAAGGCAAAGGTCACTGCGTTAAAATGTAATTCCAAATTCAAATTGAGAAGAGTAATTTGTAATCAATATG
Organism: Rhagoletis pomonella; assembly: GCF_013731165.1. NCBI lineage: Eukaryota > Metazoa > Arthropoda > Insecta > Diptera > Tephritidae > Rhagoletis > Rhagoletis pomonella. The sequence continues at coordinate 33,191,501 of NW_023458563.1, forward strand.
TTTCCGTTAATCAAATAAACTCGCAGCTTACTTGATTTTTTTTAAATTATAATTTGATAATTATCAAATATACTGTCTAAACTGCCTTGTGGTACCCGGTCATGCGAACTAAGGAGAAAAATTATTCATGAACAGGGCGGTTATAGAAGATTCAATTTAAAAATCATACTAATATTAATGCAGGAAAAAACAAAAAATTATTTTAGGTCTCAGTAAACAAAAACTTATGGACTAGATGAAAACTTAAATATATAAATGGTTCATCCACTAGAAGATAAATAGTAATGGAGGGAAGATTTAAAGTTACTTTTGTTGACTTTGGTTTTGACGGCAGGTGAAATAGAATTCCAAATACGAATAGCGTTAATGAAAAACAGTGGGAGAACTTTTAAAGTTCTATGAAAGCAGAATTAAGTTAGTGAAACGTTCCTCCAGTATTTGGTTTCATAGGGATTCGGATACCTTTCTCATTGAAGTAGTAAAAAAAAATCGCTTAAGTGTTTTTTCGGTTAAGCGTACAAGTTTTTCGTGCAAAGAAGGATTTGCGACTAAACAAAATATACTGTATCTAATTAGTAATTAAAGTTAAAAGTTTTTATATTTTTCATTATGAAAAGAAGCATTTCGGAATCACCGGGCAACAACCTATTTCTATTTTTAACGTATCTAAATGCTGAGGTGGTGCGCAGAGATATGTATTTCATTGCCAGTGTAAACAAATTTGGAAATTTATTGCGACTATGCTTCCACCAAATGAAAGGATCTTCTTGTCTGGTATAAGGGATAGCTGTAAATACATACATATTTCTCCATTTCAAAATCGCTGTCTTTTTTCTTGTATGGTCGCTGCCTGTCTACCCATCGTTTGGCTATCCACATCACTACAAAAACTGGAATCTGCATCAGAGTCGTTGTCAATTTCCCAAAGCATTGCCAAATATCCTGGTGAGCGAGCTCTTCAATAGAAGCGTTCTCCAGAGTTTGGCTTTTTCATATGATTTAACTGGTTTCTCCATGCTAACTAATTTATATTTTCAAATTAATTCATCAACAACCCAGTTTTGGGCGTCATTGATGTCAGAAAAAACGAGTTTTGGAACTTGGATAACAAAATATTGCAGCAAAGAAGCATTACGGGACGATATGTAAGCATGCATAATAGTTCGATTTGCATCGCGAGTTTTTGCTTAGCGGCGTTCATTGTTGTAAACTTTTGTCTTTGACGTTTCTCCTCTATCTACCAAAAATAATCGATAAATCAGGGTTGCAGATGGAAAAGTTATTTTTTAAATTTGAGATTTTGTATTCTTAATTACGTATTGGATAGTTCTACAAAGAAACATAATATAAAAAAATCCGATCGGATATCCGAATTCGGCTCTATCTCTATCCGGGACATCCCTAATAACAGGCAAGACTTATTCAGCCCTATTCTGCATTTCGATTACGTTCCCGCATTCCGCTCCGCTGGAATCGAACTTAGGTATTCTGCGTTACAATCGAAATGAAAGAAGAAGAGGAAGAGAGAAAACATCTTTCGAAATCAGCTATTTGCCTAGGAATGTGTGAAATCGAAACAAAACAAATAAATATTTGCCACCAAACTATAGCAGCATATGAAGTTAAAGTTTGTAAATATTTTAAAATAACTAAATATGCCTAGCATCACTGTAATTTAAAAGTAAAATTTAAGTGGATACATAATTATAAGAATGAAATCCATAGCCGCTGCGTTATTGCTTGAAGAGAAGAACGAGTCCCAGATTGCTGATGCGGAAGTTGAAAGGCGGAGATTTAGGGACATGTTTGATCTTTTTCAGATGAGTGAAGAGTCATAAGGAATTCATCTTGAACTGTATTACTCATCGCTTTAAGTCAGTGAAATTATAAACGTTGTTTGAGCACTCCACAAAATTTGCATTTACTACAGTGGAAGATTTGAACGCAAATGAATCCCATTTTGTAAGCCGTCAGGAGGAGGGGAAGAACAAAGCTTATCTTTCCATAGCAAATCGAATGCGAGGCAACATACGCACCTCTTTTAGTAAAAACGAGTGCAATAATAAAAGCATCTTTTTTATGTAACTTCACATTTTATGTATGTATGTATCTATGTGCATACATCTATTAATTTTATATAAAAAGAATAAATTGCATTCAGTGCATTTCACAGTCTTATTTATATATAATGTAAACAAAAACGCCTGGACTTCCATTTTGAAAACGTCGACATCCCTTTTGGTTGCCATTATTTGAGCCAATTTTTCGTATTGCCCGTATTACCGCTCGCGAAAACAAAGAAATCGAGAAAATTCATTTATTATGACTTTTACAATCATGCACAGTATATTTTACTTAAATTTTTTATAAAATTTTATTATTTAACCCCACGAAAATAACAATTGAAACGTTCTCCGTCAACAAATTTGCAACTTAGAAAAACGGAACTACGATCGAAATGTAGGTATAATCGTAAATTTCGAAGATTGATCGAAAGGAAACGGAACGCGGAATACCAAAGTTGCCAAACGGAGAAAATTTCGATTCGAGTCGAAATGCAGAATAGGGCTGATTATTGATTTTTCGCTACTTTTTTTGTTAAAGGTCTTGTTCATTTTCTTTCATTTAAAAAAGCATACATACTTTGTATGGAAGAAAATGCACAACACCGCTATTAAAAAAAATTTCACAAATTAGGTGCAAGTCCTACTTCAAGTCAGTGATGGAAAAGTAGGTACAATTGCACTCTTAAAATGTGAAGGGACATTTGGTACAAACACGCCACTTAGGTATACATGCTTTTTTACAGGAATCTTTTAAGCCTTTTCAAGGTTCTGCCAGCTGTACTAAACAATTGCAGACAGATTCCTCTAACCCTAAGAACTAAAGCTGTATGAGCGTTAGCGACAAATGAAGACTTCAAATGAATGCCGAAAAAATGATAAGAAGAATGGTCAAAAATACTTATTTAATATGGAGGATTGAATTGGAAAATATGGATTGACACACGAGAATAATACGTAACCACGTAACCATATTAGACAAATGTGGATTCTAAAATTGGACATGGTGTCGTATAGACAGGTTCTTTTCATATTTCCGTACATAATAATAATAATAGACTGGCGCTTACAAATATGTTAGTGTTTGGCCGAGCTTCTCCTCCGACTTGTGGCGTGCGCCTTGATATTGTCACACAAAGCGGAGGGACCTACAGTTTTACGCCGACTCCGAACGGCGCTTGTATTTTTATGAGAAGCGGTTTTTTCATGGCAAAAATACACTCGGCGGTTTGCCATTGCCTGCCGAGGGACGACCTCTGATAAGAAAAACCTTTTTCTATATTTTTTGCGATGTTGCTTTAACCAGGGCTTGAACCCAAGTGCTGATGAGTGAAAGCGCGCACTGCTTACCACTACACCACAGCGGCCGACCAGTTAAATATATTAGAGTTGGGTAGTTCACGAACTAGTTCGTTCGTTGAACTAGTTCATTAAAAAACTGAACGACCTAATTCGAAATTTTAAAGGAACCAAAATGAAGTATTCTTTCAGCCTTGCGTTAACCCATATTTGCAGCTCTTTGAAACAGCTTAGGTGTTGCCAACTTACGAAAAAAATTTAGAAGTAAGAATATTCGTGTGCTATTCTAAATAATTACTAAACGGAGAATCGTGGTAGCTCTGCGCCATATGTAATCGGTTGGAGCTTTAATTTAGGTTTGGTTCTATTCTACTATTTGCTTCGGTTGTTCTGCTATACTAATTTATACTAAAATAGTTCGTTTCGAACGATAAAAATTAATAAGAATACCCTGAAAATATAAGGGCTCTCTATAAAACTTTCTTGTCATTTTGTAATGCACTGTATAGTTCAAAAAAATCCTTGGTTGTTCTAAACGAAAGGTACGTATTTTTTTAAATAAATGAATGTAACAGCTCAAGAAATTGAGGGCTTATATTCATTGAATTAAATTTTAACTTTAGAGCTGAATAGTAGTTTCTTCTAACAAGCGATACATAATGTTGTTCGGATACCGCCATGTACTCGATTCTTGTACTCTTTAAAAATATCGAAGAAAAGTTTCGATGCTACAAGTGTATCGGAGAGAAGTACTCGATACTTACGCGTATCGAATTCATTAAAGCATTCCGTAAAAGGGCCTGTGAATGTTTAAACGTATTTGCATATATTTATTAAAAAGGTTTGATAAGAACGTTGCGTTTTCTGCCACCGCGGCAATGCTATGTCATTCGAAGAAAAAAATCGAGTACTTTCCAACTTACCAAAAGAGAAGCCACAAGTTTGATCGAGTCCTTTCGTCCAAAACCTACCGAAAGAGTAGCCATAAATCTTGCAAAACCTGCAACTTCACTTTTCAAAGCGCTGTCGATATCCGATTCTCCAACTGCTCAGCGTTACCGCTATAATTTTTTATATATGTTTGTATGAACGTGTTGCCAAAAGCACTATAGCATGATTCATTTATTGTCACAACCAAAATTCTGAATAAGTAAATACCTTCCACCTAATACTTGCGGGAAGGATTCGAGTACAAAGAGTACTCAGTACTTGAAGAAAGTATCGAAAATGGGGGGTGTAATAACACAAACGGCAATAACGCAAATTTGTTTTATTTCCCAATTGAATGTGAAATAACACAAATTTGCTATATTTCATTTCTCGTTGAGCAATAAGACCAACTTTTATACTTAACAATTTGAGTAATAAAGCAAACTAGTGCACATATGTACGTAGTCACCCAGTTACATTTGACAAAAAGGAGTACATGAACAAGTTAAATGGACGGATTTGTAAGTATACAATTTTGAAAGTGCCCGGCGTCGCGGCGGTCCGCGCTCGCGTCCCCCGCCCCTCCCCTCCTTTCGCAATTATGTACTGGTGGCATTATAACCGTTTAGAAAAAGGAAAAATGATAAAATAACACTAGTTCACTTCTGAAACTGCTTTTTAATGTCCAAGTAATGGGAATTATTGTGTATGGTGTTATTGCATGCTGCATCCCACCCATAGTGGAATTTACCAGGTGCCACTGCTTTATTTGAAAATTTGCCTATAAAATGTGACTATAAGGCAGCCGAATGTCAGAAAATAAAGCGAGAAAGCCGTTTTATTACTTCATCTGTTTATTGCGACATGGTTCCATGCAAACATTTTAAAGTTTTCCAGCAATGTTTTTAACAACATATTAAAAAGCATGCAGAAAAAATTCATACAAAAGCGCTATGTCCAATATGCGGAGCAGTTTTTAAAGACGATGCTTTTCCTATATTTTGTTAGACTTTTCATAAGTAAAAATATTTTGTGAATATTACTTTCTTCATATGCATTATATCACATATTTTGTTTAATTCAAGGCCTATCAAACAGGTTTAGAGCATTTGAGCAAAAACAACATTTGCCTGTATTTTGTTGTTGCTTCTGGTATCGAAGGTGCCAAAAACTGTTCCGATTTTTTTCTTCTACATCAAAGCGTGCCATGCGAAATACGAAAAAGGTAAAAAATTTAAATTGAAAAAATGAAAATTGTTGCAGCTTTCTTTCTTAGTAAATTGGTTCGCTTCTCGAAGCATTGATCCACCATCCTGTGCCAGGCCCAGTAATCAGCGGTTGTGCTGCTGAGTTGGGCGAGCTTTCCAAAAGCTGCTATTTAATCGCTGGTTTTGTATGGAAAATGTTTCACATGCAAATAGATTTTAACAATTTAGAATTTTTTTGAGAAGAAATGTAAAATATTTACCATTTTCGAGAACAAATAATTTGAAAAAAATCAAATCAGCTGCTATACTGATATTACCTGTTCAATGTGCCTTGGTTTAATTGTATTTTTGGAATAAACAAAGTTCTTTTTCCTTCTGTCAGTAAACTGTGTTTTTTTTACAAATAGTATAAATAAGCAATGGGAAATAAGGCAAAATTTGTTTTATTTCCAACCTTTGTTGGAAATAAAGCAAAACTCAGATTTTGGTATTAATTCCCATTTAAAAGTGAAATAAAGCAAATTTTGCGTTATTGCCGTTTGTGTTATTTCATCCCCCCCATCGAAAATTTACTCGTAGTTATGTACTTGTATTGGAACAACACTAGCGATACATAAGGTCAACATTAACATCAGTGATTACAGTTAAGTCTCGGACAAGTTTTAACATATGGGGTACTTAAATATTTATTTATTTTATTTTAAATATACATATAAGACATATACCCAGTAATATCTGTATAATTTGTATGTCATTTTTGCAATAATGAGTAAAATGCATATTTTAACTAAACCTTGACGTATATTTTGTTTTCAGGTGATGGCTTTAGTTTATGGGACGACCACCGCAGGCTCGTACAAGAAAGTTGGAAATCAAAAAAACGGGCAAGGACTGTAGGTTCTAAATGCTATATCATCCTAGCATGCGACGTACAACTGAACATAGGTACAAATATATAAACATACATACATACATAATGGTGACGTACGCACAAAACTAACATACCTACGAGACTAAAAGCACCCCTATGTACATAGATACGTACACACATACGTATACACGAAGCTGGCATGGCAAGCGCGTACAAATTTCGCAAACACCAACTTAGGCAACCATGCGCACTAACATAACCACAAAATGCGGAATAAGCCCGCTCACTTCTCAAACAGCTCATACAAAGCCGGAGCTAAAGCTGCCAACATGAACTCAACCAGCATCAGTTGTCCGTAGGTAAGCACGGAGCGTATCTGGGGCTTCGGGTCTATTTTGACGCTCTTGGTTTTCCTTCTTGGAGGAAGACTGACTGGTTGAAGGGGAGCTGCAAGGGGGTTATACCCCTCATGCAACGCTCCGAAACCATTATGGGTAGGGACACGATATCGAACTGAAAGTATCGATATGGTATTCATTTAAAGTATCGATTTAAAAATATCGGCTACCAATTAATATCGGAATAAAAAGACTCGATATTCTAAATATCGATACCAAAAACCCAAAAAATTTATCTGAATATAGGTCTCGCATATAAAATACCATAAAATACAATCGCCTTTCAGAATCGACATAAAACTGTAGGCATCCCCTTTGTGCCACGACATTAAGGCCCACGCGACAAATCGGAGGAAAAGTTCGGCCAAACACTAACATATTGTGTAAGCGCCGGACTTTATTATTATTATAACACGTAGAGATTGAGGTGTTGACTTAAACACCGAGTAAAAATTTCTGTACTTTAAAGCCCAATTTATATCGGGAAGAATTGTTACAGACCAACCTTATATGCGTGCGTAAAAAGCTAACTCAAATTCCAAGATTTGTCATGACATTTCGATTTGACGTTTATGCTCAATTGGCATATTATCGCGACTATGAATTCAAAATTTTTCTCAGCAAACTTTGTAAATTTGACAGAAATGCAACTCTGAGAAATCACGCACGCAAATTGATTTGGGTTTATCAAATGAGAAAAACTTGAGTGCGTACGTAGAAAAACTCTCGCCGGTAATATTGGGTTGAGCTGTTAATAACATTATCCTTCACTGAGAAAAAAAAAACGCGTTGTAAAAATATAATTTTTTTATTTGATTACCATTTAAAAATGTTCGTATTTTAATCAAGTGAAAAGTCTTAACAAAATGGATTTTTCCGTTATACATACACTACTTACATATAATGGAAATATTCAATTCAAATACTCCAGTATTAAAATTAAGCATTTTTCACTACACGGATGGCGTTTTGCACGTCTCGGATGCTTTTTCATATGTAAATAAGAAAGTATATGTATACAAAGCATGCACAGCAGTGACAACATGTGTGTATACTAGGGTGGCCAGATGCGCTGATTTAATCAGTACATGTGTTGATTTTTTTCTATTGTACTGATTTTTAAGATCCCGAAATCAGTATGCAAAATCTACTCATTTTTTGAGTTTGTACTGATTTTGTACTGATTTTTACATTTAATACTTTTGTAAATATGTGTAGTTGACATTTACTTGAGGTTTACATGTCCAAAACAATGGTTTTTGACAACACATATGTGTGAGCAGATTGAAAGCTTTAATTAAATTTAAACCATTATTAAAAAGTTTGGATTGAACCCAACCCAACTTCACGATTTGCAGGTTTTACAGGATTTACATGAAAAGCTGGTTTCGCCATTAATAAATCTTATGAAAGGTGGTGGTGAGTTAATCATATATTAGGTACACTGAGAAGACGACAATAAGAGATACACCCCTATTCTGCAACTCTTTCGTATTTGGATTTTGCTACGAATCGTAGAAATAGTAAACTGCAATCCGAATGGTATTTTCATACTTTCGAAATTCGTAACAATGGCATGCCTAAAAACGAACGAGTATTTATATATTTTTATATATACGAGTAAAACAGAATCTTTGTTGACCCTTATCGAGGAACTTGGGTCCGGTTTAGTTATTTATAGAATGATTTTCTGTTGTTGTGTCCAAACGCATAATCCGAATCCAAAAACTTTAACATCACGTGTAATCAAAGGATTAAAATTTTATTTAAAATAAATGTCTCAAATTTCCGAGCACTATCTTATTAATAAATTCGGTTTGCGATATGAACTATTTTTGCAAATTTCGACGTGGGTTCTGCGCAAAAATACTGTGGACGGCGTAGCCGGAGTGATGTGCACAAGAAGTGTTCTATACCTTTGACATGCGGAAGCCCCTCTTCTCCGGCAACACAGAAAGGAGAATTCTACTTAGTAAGGGTTATAATCCCTTAGCACGGCCGATGGCAGAAGGAAATGCAACAGGTGGTGGACCTAACAAAGTGCATGTCTTCAATGGCTTGGAAGAAGCTGTTATTGCATTAACTGGATTGAGAACCAGTTCTTCAGGCATAGTAGTAGTTCTGGCTTGAGGTTCAACAATTCAACCAGAAGCTGACATAGACGCGGCCATGGTTACTATGTCCGACAGCTCCGCATATCTTTGTGAAATTATTCCCATAGCGCGGTCTTACTCCGCTGCTATAATTGCAAATGCAGTAGAATCCACGGTTTCCTTTAAAATATGTAAAATCAAACAATTTTACTATAAATAAGCACTTCATGAGTGTTTTTTTAATTCCTTTCCACTTTGTTTTCTTCATTCAGCTATCTTCGAGAAACAACTGATAGCTGGCAATGCTGCACATGTTTCCGCAAGGGTTGCAGCATGTGGATTTTTCGTTTTTCGTAGCGTAGCGTTCTAGAATAAGGGGGATAATCTTTTGATTGTAATTAAACATCCACTGAGAAATCGGCGGTCAGTATTTCAAACTTAAGACGACTACTGCTACGGTGCAGTGTAAGTTCTAAAAATTTTGAAAAGGTGCAAACTACCGACTCTTGGATATGATATATGTAGCTTTTTTGTGATTTTTGATGTTCGACCACCGGTAATTTTACTTGCACATACACATTTAACACTATTAAATTTCATTCGTACTCGAAAATTCGTTTAGCGATAATTCGGTAATATACCTTTTAGTCAACATTTTAATGTACATTTTTTTTAATAAGCACACCAACTAAATATGTTTTACATTTGTAGTTTAAAATATGCAAACAGATTCTGACTCGAGCTCGTCTTCTACTGAAACTGAATGGGCTACAATTTTTTTTCTCAATTCCTATAAATTTTCTAGAAAGTTTAAGACTTCAACTCACATGTCTTTTGTTATAGAATTAACTATATTTTTATAAAAAAATTAAATTAAGTAAGGAAAGAAAAAGTTTTCAAAACCTGTCAATACATTTTACTACTATTTTCCTGAGCACAGCTGTACATACATACGTAATACCATTGATTTGTTTTAAAGTAATGAATTTTTGTATTGATAATACTATACGTATTTAAAGGTGTATTAGTTATTTTTTTTTAATTAATGCGCTGTTGTTTGGTTGTTATATTGTTAATAATAAAAAAAACGCTTAAAAATGAGCTGATTTTTATGGCTTTGTACTGATTTTGGATCCCAACTGTACTGATTATGTCCCTATAATATCTGGCCACCCTAGTGTATACATACATGCCCAATATGCACAAAGCAAACATTTTTCAAACTTTTTCCCAATATTTGAGAAATTCTTCATTCTCAAGTGGAGATCCAACATTTTTGACTAAAAGTTGTATAAAGTTTGTATTCAAATTGATATCCAAACTTTACTCCAGTGGAGAACTCAGATTATTTTCCATACAAAAAATTTGCCGTTTTGTTGGTGAATGGGTTGGTTATCCAATTGAGGTACACTTGAAAATCAACATTGGACCTGGGAATTTTGATTGCATCTCCACTTGGTCTCCAACCCAAATGTTTATTGGGTGGTATGACATAATGCACTAATCGCGCGCTGTGATGTTGATTCAAACTCAACATTTGAAAACACCTTTACATGTAAGGCTGTAGCTGAGTGTGCAAAGACGTTTGATACAATTCGTTGTGGCCAAGAGGGTCCGGGTTTAATTCCCATCAGACGGAACATAAAATTTATTTTTTTTCTTCTTAGTTACGAAAAAGCATCTGCGCACTTCACAATCACATATTTTATAACGTATATACTCAAATTTAAAACGAGTTGGTTGGTGCTCTTTCATATGCGTATTTTTTTCAATTTAGCACGTTTTTTTTGTAATATTAAAATTTTTTCCCTCAGTGTTGGAATGTGAGTTTATGACATTCGATACGATACTAGGGTTCTGGTACTCGATTCCAAAAAATATCGTTTTAAAACTACCGAGTAGAAAATATCGGTATCGAATGCCAAAAGTATCGATATGGTATCGTATCGTATCGAAATTCGTGTCCCTAATTATGGGGTAGACCCATTTTTGGACACGGTCTCAGCAGACAGGGGGCCTGACCTGTTTGGGCTTGCCCACATCCAAGCACCCCTGCCTGCTTACGATACCGCGTGGCTAGCGGGCGTAGAAGGGGGCAGCCCCTGCAGCGCCGAGTGACCACGAATACATACGGGAAGCACGGTGGAGACGGTGGCAACACCGCTAATCGGCTCTTAGTGAATTTGACAGAATCAGTTGTTTTGCTGACGTCATAGTCGAGATGACAGCAGTAGTGATGTGCTGAGTCAATACTTTTAAGTATTGGTCAATATTCGGTACCGATTTAAAAAGCTCCCGATACTCGGTACCGAAACATTTAGGTTTCGAATAAAAGCGCATATAGGCCAAAAATATGGGAAAAATGGTTCAAGGGAGACTCGCCTATCAAAACCCGAATGTACGATATCATTTTTGCGTGGGGGCTAATTCTGTAACCAGTTAGGGACAATTTTCGAATCGGTATCGGTTTTGTTGACGTATGATATTAAATATTTTTACGTCAACAAGTGCGATATCGATTCGAAAATTGCCCCTAACTGGTTACAGAAACTGATAAAATAATATTTCTGTTTTAGCCGATATCATTATAAATTAGTAATGAAAGTTTTTTCTAAACTGGAAATGCATATAATGGCGAAGGTTTAATGTAAAGAATCGGTATCGTGTACCGAAAAGGAAGTATTGGGCATCGAAATCTTTATTAAGTATTGGGTACCGACAATTCAGCACATCACTAGAGTGCAGTTTTATTCGCAGCTCTCAGTTGTCAACTCTACGATGACGTCGCGCTAAAATTACTCTCACGAATTCTGCTGCAATCGGCCCAATCTTGTATTCTATCATTCTTGTACGGGACGGACTGGGCAACCTTTCGACACCCTGGGGGACCGCACTAATGATCAGTTGTCCGTAGGTCACCAATCTGGACCACCAACACCGCTGCTGCCTTAAGGCCGAGATCGCTACCGAGGACCGCCCGCAAGCATTACCGAGGACCGCAATTCGTACTCGCTGCCACTCAGGGCCGCCGCCACCGTCACCGTCACCACTAAGGCCCGGGCTCTTACCACCGGGGCCGCTACTACTACTGCCGCCCCAAGGCCGACATTTCTACCGAGGACCGCCCGCCAGCAAGACAGAAGCCCGTGATTCGTACTCACTGTCACGCAATCATCATCATCACTGCTAGGGCCCGAACCGCTGCTCTTATCACCGGGGCCGCCACCACTACTGCCGCCCCAGGCCGAAGCTAGAAAGGAGGGCCGCCCGCCAACATCACCGAGGACTGGGAACGCTAACTATCGCCAACCAGAGCCGCTGTCACCGTCGTAGTTAAAAAGGGCTGCATTTGTCCCTCGCCACAATCAGGGCCGCATACAACACTACTGCGGGAGGTCGCTGCCACCATCATCATTATATGGCCCACTGCCAACGTCGCCGCTGAGCCGCCACCACTACTGCAAGGAAACTGCAGGCTGCCGTCGCAGTCGCCGTCACAACCACAGCGACTGCTCTCATTGCCACGCTCTTCGCTACGACTGATGCGTACCAATGCCAATCTTGCTGTCACCAGTAGCGCTCCCGCCGCCGTACAAATACCAGCCGAATACTCTCCGACACCGACTGCCGACTCTGTCTCTTTATCTCCCTCTCTCCCCTGCACGACAACTTGCCGATATTCTAGATACTGAAAACGTAAGAAAACAAATCCCGAAGTCTTATCCTGACACCCCGACTGCTTTCATTGCTACGCTCTTCGCTACGACTGACGCGTACCAATGCCAATCTTGCTGTCACTAGTAGCGCTCCCGTCGCCGTACAAATACCAGCCGAATACTCTCCGACACCGACTGCCGACTCTGTCTCTTTATCTCCCTCTCTCCCCTGCACGACAAGTTGCCGGTATTCTAGATAGCCGGGTGGGTGTGTTCGACTTAATACACAAATCATTGGGTTTTATTTGGTGGGGGTTATTGGGACCTTCGCTGGACTCTGGAGGGCAGAGCATACAAAACAAATCGCGAAGTCTTATCCTGACACAGTTCACTGACAAAACGAATAATTACTTACTTCTTAAAAGTTTAATTTGTCGCATTTTACTATTTTAACTTCCAAACCATCAAATTCAATTTAGGGATTTGCGTAAATTCCAACCAGCTATTTTTGATCAGCTGTTTTCTTATTGGCAACAATTTTTCCGGCAGATACTAGCAGATTTCCCTCAAATGAAATGACATTTTGCTCTCTCAATTCCCCCACTTTCCAAGTTTTTTGCGTACGCGAACACAAAAAGCTAATAATTTTTATAACTTTTAATAAATGAGAGGTATGCGAATGCAACTAATTGTGAACGGTATTTTTACTTTACGAATTTCATTGTACAGTACAAGGACTCACAGTTATACGTTGTACCAAAAATTGAAAATATACGGCACGCGGCTGTTTTCAACAGCGGATATTTTAAATCTGGTACTTGTTGCCGGAGTTCAAGCAAAGGCAAAGCTTTATGTTGCATTTTCAGTGCCTTACCTTCTTTTAACTCTTTCGATGCGAAAAGCTTTTAACTTTGGGATATCATCAGTGTTGCCGTTTTGATGCAAATGGATCAAAATTATACGTTTTTCATGTTTTTAAGATACTTTTATTTTCAGCTTAGTATAAATTGTGATACATTTTCATTCACAAGTCGATGGTAACTCTTCCCATCTTAAGACTTTTATGATTTTGTGGCCACACCTTTAATCTGCATATGGCATCACTGTTAGCTACAGACAACTAGCCTGTTCCCGTACTCAAGGATTTAGTCCGAAATAGTCCGAAGTCGTTTCTTTTCACACATTAATCATATATTTTGCGAACAATTTCACACTAAATCATGGAGTGCGGGAACAGGCTAATATTGTCGTTCCTTTTACTTTTCGATTTTGAAGCTGTCGGATGAGGTACTGGGCTAAAGGCAGTGTCACACGATTGGTACGTTTGTACAGATTTGTAATTTTGGCAGTCACAGAGTTGTGTTCTTTAGAAATTTGAGTTCAGCTCAATAAAAGAATTTTCAAACAACACTACTCTGTAACTGCCAAAATCTACAAATCTGTACAAATGTACCTGTTTAAGCGACTTATGCATTTCCCGCATAAACAAAGAACAGCGAACACACACATGTACTTGTATTGCACTCCCGCCCAAACCCAAGTGCAGCGAATAAACACACGCGCTTGTGTTTATAAATAATCCGCTCGTTCTTCATTGAGTATGCATTTTTTTATGCACTTCTCAACTGCCGCAGAACAAAACCTACTAAAGTAGTTAATTGCTGGCACCCCAAATCATGCTCAACAATCCCGCTTGATGCATCACAACTCCTCCGGAGTGGTTTTAAACAGCAAAAGCCAAAGCGCTACAAGCTGTTGGGGCTCTGTATTACTTTCAGCATACAGAGGTGGTACAAGAGCTACCATTGGCCACAGCGCCTACCCAATTTTTGAACTTGAATCAATTACCAGGGCTCAACACTCCCGCTTGACGCACACCCCCAAAAAACTCTTACAGAGTTTAAGCGGCAAAGCCAAAGCGCTACAAGCCGTAGGGACTCTGCATGACTTACAACCATGCAGAGGTGGTAACTGATGGTTATCATTGGCTCCGACGCCTACCCAAAACATTTTTATGCAAATACATTCATCCTGGTCCTGCCCTCACACTGAGTTATTCAGTACCAATCGTGTAACACTGTGTTAAGAATTTCATCTAGAGTAATCCAGTAAGTATTGTGAAAATTACTTTTATGTGTTTACAGTGCTAAACACCAATTTGATATGTGATTTTAGTTAAGTATGCAAATGAATTCAACTATTACCGAGTATAAAAGCTTTATTTTTACTCTGTATTTCGTCGCTGGAATAATGAAATAGTGTAACATGAAAAGTATAGTTTTGAGAAAAACGAAATGGAAGTTTTTATAAACCATTACAAACCATACAAATACAATTTCGTTTTTCGGGAATAAATTAGTGAGCCAAAGAAATATTTAAGAAAACTAAAGATTTTTCTGATAGATTAAAGGATTGTCTATCCAATGGTGCAATTATCGAATAATAGTGTATGTGGCATTTACACTGTTCCTTTATTCGAGCGACGATTTTATATAAAAACCAAAAAATATTAATAAAAACTGTCAACGATCTCAATTAAAAATTCAAAATATCATTTTAATTTAAGAATTAGAAGTTTTATTTTTTTTCATGGTCGCACTTGTGCACAAGGGTATTATAACTTTGTTCACATAACGGTTGTTTGTAACAGGCAAAACGAATCGAGATAGATATAGACAAATGTATACATAAATAAATGATCAGAATGAAAAAGGAAATCGATTAAGCAGTGACTGTCTGTCCGTCCATCAGTCTGTGAACACGATAACTTGGGATGAGTACTTCTTTTCAGCGTAGGACGGATGGATTGGTAAAATTGGCAAAATCGGCCAATAACCACGCCTACCTCCCATATAACGGAAGTTTTCAGAAATACGAAAACTGTGATCTTTTAGTAACTACTTAAGCCTATTCACTCAAAATTGATATTCACAATGATTTTTAGACGGAAAATAAGAATATTATAAATTTTTGGAAAATGGGCGTAGCCACGCCCACTTGTGATTACATGTGTATATCTCGGTAACTACTACACCAATTTCCCCAAACTTGGCACGGTTGTTGGCCTTGGTACAACATACCAAATGGCTAAAAATTTTTAAAATCGGACGAAAACCACGCCCACATCCCTTATAACGGTAATTTAGAAAAATACGAAATCTTCGATAAATCCGAACCTGATTTATTCAAAATTGATGTTTGCAATAACTGTTTAGCACAAAATACGTTTATGATAAAATTGTGGAAAATGGGCGTGGTACCGCCCACTTTTGACCACATATGTGTATCTCGGTAACCGTTCGAGCAATTTGTACCAAACTCGGAATGATTATTGTGCTTGCCACATAAAAGCAAAAAGGCTGAAAATTATTGAAATCAGATTAAAGTTACGCCCACTTTTTATATAACGGTAAATTTTAGAAATGATTGAACCTTCGATGTCTCGAAATTTAAGGACGCTAATTTACCCAAAATTGATACTAACAACAATTCCCCTAAAAGAAGTAACATTATTATGGAATTTCGGAAAATGGGCGTGATACCGCTTACATATAACGAAAACCACCCCTGCTTACCATGTAGCGGTAGTTTTCGGAAAGGTGAAAAAACTATATTTAATACTTGCGCCGGGTATCTTATGTTCGGCTCTGCACGAACTGAGTAACGAATACAACCACT
>NW_023458563.1:33207706-33221999 GCF_013731165.1 Rhagoletis pomonella
TTATCTAAATGTACGTTTGCATACTTCATAAACCCTTTTTTATGTAACATAATTGAGGATGAATTTACAATATCCGAAATACTCATTTTTAAGAAAAGCTTAACCCACCGTTGAACTAGGCACATTAAATGCGAGACCACCGGAATTATCAATTTATTTGAAGAGCCCAGTGGTTAAGCTAACGGATTGTCCCTGAATGTGTGAACAGAAGGTAGGGTTGCCAGATTTTTATGCGCGAAATCAGTACGTTAGACTTTTTCATGCTAAAAAATCAGTATTTTTCAGTACATTTTTATTCAAAGCAAAACTATGAATGTATGTAACAGATAATACTTTAAAACGCCAGAGTACTTTAAATTAAATATTTAATTATAAAAATCATCCGGTACTTATGAAAACATAATATAATGTTTTCTTCTACATACGTATGTATGTATATCATTGTAATCCAGGTCCTGACGTGCTTATGTGAGCATAATTTTGTAAGAAACCACTTATTTCTTGCAGACTTACTCAGTTTACGTCTAGGCATCAACAGATGATATCGTCACTTCTGAACTTTCGTGTGCTTCAGGCATCTCAGGCATAGGAACCTCCCAGAGCATGGGAACTGCACCTGGGTATAAACGCCTGCGCATAAAAATATTTGCCTGCAATGGGCAAGTAACAAAATCACTCGCGTTGAAATGATTTTGAAAATGATGACACGGGAAGAATCTTCCAATTGAACACCGCAGCTGTTCTCCCAACGAAGTCTTCTAACTTCGCAACTGGACGCCTTAAAGTATCGCACCACTTTAAGGTCTTGGCTCTTGCCACACATAGCGCAACACTCGTAGTTCCTGCTCCTTTTAATTTTTGTATATGAGACATTCTTTTTCATATCGGACACCAAATTTGGTGTCACACTTTCGATTGGCTTCAAATTTTTTTTATGGGTGCTATACATGAAATAAGCTAACACGTGTTCGAGGAATTTTTTTTTCGCTTTCTTCTTTGGAGATATGGTTTGTCAAAGTTTGCATTTTTTCGTGATTCTGACTAATCATGTAATCCTTCAAATCGTTATATCTCGGGTTGTGCCCAGCGTAAAGACTTCATCTTAACGTCGTTTTAAAGCTAAAGAAACGGGCTTAATATTTCTGTATATAATATTGTTCTTAAGCTAACTTAGCTATTAACAGTTGAACATTTTGAAGATGATTTGCATAGTGAAGACCAGTAAATTAGGAACTTAAAATTAGAGGTGTCAAACTATCGATAGTCACACCATCGATAGTTTTGATAGTTTTCTGAAAAACTATCAATATTCACGATAGTCTCGAAAAAAACAAAACTATGGATAGCACTATCGATAGCGCTATCGATAGTATAAGAAAAAACTATCAAAGAGTATTGATAGTCTAAAAACATTGAAACTATCGATACTATCGATAGTGCCATCGATAGTTTGACAACTCTACTTAAAATTATACCATCGTAATCCTTGTTTAATTCTCTATAAAAAACGTGGTTAAAAAAATAGGGGTTTTTCACGAACTATTTTTAAAATATTTGTCTTTATGACGAGATGGTTTATTTTGTGAGAATCAATAATTTTTTGTAATTTGTTTTCCAAAACTTATGTTGAGATATATTTAGTAAGGTGTTAAACGTCGAGTTTTTGCAAGAATTTAAATTTTATTGCAGATTCCTATGGAATACCTATCCATATTTGTACGGCAAGATTTTTCTTTAAGGAGACAAACCCCTAATAATGGGCGTGGCAATTGTAGGTCTAAAGTTTGCAGAACGCAGATTTTATTGCGGATTTCGGCAGAATATCGCTTCGTTAACAACATTTGTTCCACAACTATTTCAATCAAAGAATATTCTAGAAATGGGCGTGGCTATATTAAAACCAAAGTTCAAAAATTTAGACTTTATTGTGGATTTCGCCAGAATATCTATATGGATTGAAAAAGTTGTGGAATAAATATTATTATTAGCGAAGCGATATTCTGCCGAAATCCGCAATAAAATCTGGGTTTTGTTAATTTTAGTCCTGCAATTGCCACGCCCATTTCTAGGGGTTTGTCGCCTTGCCATAAGAATATTATATCTGGATAGGTATTCTATCGGAATCCGCAATTAAGTTTTACTTTTTGCAAAACCCCGATGTTTAACACCTACCAAATATTTCTTAACATAAGTTTTCGAAAAAAAAATTACAAATAATTGTTGATTCTCACAAAATAAACCACCTCGTCATAAAGAAAGATATTTTAAAAATGGTCTTGAAAACCCCCCCCCCCCCCTTTTTTAACCACGTTTTTTATAGAGAATTAAACAAGGATTACGATGGTGTAGTCTTAAAACCCTAATATACTGGTCTTCACTATGCAAATCAACTTCATAAAGTTCAACTGTTAATAGCTAAGTTAGCTTTAGGATAATCTTGACCACCTTATATATAGAAATATTAAGCCCGTTTCTTAGCTTTAAAATGACGTTAAGATGAAGTCTCTACGATCAGCAGAACCCGAGATATAACGATTTGAAGAAGTACAAGATTAGTCAGAATCACGAAGAAATGCAAGCTTTGAGAGATCATATCTCCGAAGAAAAAAAAGAAGAAAAAAATTCCTCGAACAAGAGTTAGCTTATTTCATGTATAGAACCCACAAAAAGCGAATCGGAGACATGACATAATTTTTTTTATGAAATCCGTCCGACTTAAAAAAGAATGGCTCATATGTATCTATAAACGGATGTGGTCGAAAACAAAAAAAAAATAAAAACTCACACGATTCAAAACTATCTCACAGCACGCAATTGAATTTTTAATGAAAAATAGAAAATGCCAACTTGAAAAGGGTTAAAGTTATTCATCATTTGACATTATAGTCGTTGTTCAAAAGAGAGAAATGTCAAAATCACTTCTACCTTATTTAATATGCCTTGGAAGCCGGCGCAAGGAAGCAAACTTTATACTTACGATCCTCTCAGTTGCTTCGTTCTAGTATGGTGTTGAAAAAACAACAAAATTACATATAAGAATTCGCTAAAAAGAGTATCTATTTAACTCTATTACTACGTTTATACGCACAGAATAATCGACTTAATTGAATGCGCATTGATACCGTACACATTTCGCTCTGGTGTTTATACTTACGGCTTTATATCGGTATCAAAGTAACGGTCTTCAAAAGCAAACAAAATTAACTATTTTCATTTGACATTTTATAAGTTAACATAATGGAAAGTGATAAAAATCTAGTTTTATTCGGAATTATAAAATCGTGGCAAAGAAAAAGAACGATTATTATTAATCAGCTTTTAAAGACTGAGGCGATTATTTGGAATTTGAGTGGAACAGCTGATCTCCAATTCGCTTTGACTGAGAGCGGTGTTTATACATGCTTTCTAACTGTCTGGAGAAATAAACTACCGATTTGAAATGGAGTGTGAGCCAAAACACTTCGCTCTTTCAAAGCGAATTGAAATTCAGTTTATACATATGTTTTGAATCGCGGCGAAATGAAATAAAGCGACTTATGCATGCGTATAAACGTAGTATCTGTCTTTTATGAAAACATCTTTTACAATATCAATAAATTGCGAAAAAAGAATTGTAAGTTGTAGGCAAAAGCCATTCGAATATTCAAGTTTGTTGTTATTAAATTGAAAGTTATTTTCGAGATAATTAACAACACTCGACCAAAAAAAACAGCAGCCTTCTTTTCAAATTATTTAAGCTCCATCATATTAACGCAACTGGTACATAACGCCTCGGCGATATGCCCATAAAACGACTGATTTTTTTGTTGTATTAATTTCTTGGGTATATCAAATATTATCTGAAACATGTCAACTATAATTAAATTATTTTCTTCTTGCTTTTTACAGTACAGTTTAAGGAAGTTCCAACGTTATGTAAAAACCTTAACAAAATCTTAAAGTATTTTGTTTGAGTTGAAAATTCAGTACAAATCAGTACAAATTTTGAAAAATCAGGACATAAGCGTATTGATTGAAGAAATGAATAAAATCAGTACAAGAGTTGAAAAATCAGTACTGTACTGTACGTCTGGCAACCGGAGCAGAAGGAAACCACAAAAACTCTTCTTTGTTTCTTTGTTAAAAATAGCAATGAAATACTTAACAGTGATGACAACTTGCGTGCCTTCAGAATGTGTTTTTTCCACCGCGGGAAATATTGTTACCTGTAAAAGAAGTTGCTTATCGGTAGAAAAACTGGACAAACTGGTTTTTTACAACCTGCTAATAGTAGGTTTTAGGGATTAGAGTGATATTAATGTTACTCAGTATTGTCATTTTAAGACAATTATGGTATATTTACCACCATTTGATTTTTGCATCATTCATTTACTTTTCGCAAAAGTATATATTTTTTTTTGTAATTCATTGAATTAATTGTTTTTCCAAATGATTTGTTATGTTTTGCTGAGTTTTTGTTATTCTTGGAAATAAAATTGTACGTTTTAATCGAATTTACTGGGCGTTATGCGTAAAAAGTTTTATGCATAAATGGTCGATTTAAGCTCTCAATATAAGTACAAAACCTGAAACCGATGTTTTACTAACATCGATATTTACCTCAACAAAACATCGATACTTGAAACATCGATGTTATGTGGTCAATGTCGCAGCCCTAATGCACAGGCCGAAAAAGACTCCGGAAGCAGTGTCCGGAGGATGCATCAGACTAGGCCGAGCATACTTTGAACTGCCATCAAATTATAACTTAAAAATTTTGCTAACGGAATATAACAAAAAAAAAACAATAAATAACAGTAACATGGATATTTATTAACAACGTATTCAGCCAGTTTCAAAGTGGCCCCCTTGGTGGCGATACAGAACTCCAAACGCAAGTCAAAATTTTCGACGATGGGCCGCAGATTTTCTGAAGACAATTGGTCCCATTCCCGACGCAGCGATGCTTCAGTGCCTCCAAACTTTTGTGGCACTTAGCACATGCTTTGACCTCCAAAGTGGACCACACACTGTGGTTCAATGGGTTAAGATCCGGCGAGTAGGGCGGCCATTCAGCAGACGATATAAAGTCTGGAAAATGGGTTTTGCACCAGTTCTGCGTCATTCTCAATTTTTAGGCCGGAGCACAGTATTGTTGAAACGTCCATTCCATTTCGCCGATGTGCTGCTGCGCCCACGGAAACACCACGGCTCGAGAATGTCGCGGCGGTACACCTCCAGGGGAGTCTTGCCGGTGGCGCAAATTCCCCCCCAGGCCATAACCAACTGCGGATTTTAACGTCGTTCGACAATGCTAAGGTACCAAGAGCCTCTGTTAGGGATGTGCCGGATAGAGATTTTACCGGATTCCGGATACCATGTAAATAAGAGCAGGATTTGGATATCCGATTGGATATCCGGTAGACTCCGCACCAGTGTTGCCGCGCTGTCTCAAGAAAATGTATCCCTGACCAAGCCAAAAATGTATCCATATGTATCCAATTTTCTTTTTTTTACATATACATCTCATAATTTGTAAGAAAACCAAACATTTTAATGAAATACATAATTTAACCCATCCTAAGGACTTGGAATACATGTGCATAAAAGCAAATATTTGTAATTTCAATTTATAAAGTACATTTTTTGTGCATAAGTATATTGCAAAGTAAGTATAATAAATAGCAAGTACACTCTAAAAAGAGCATGTAAAACTTCTACTGAAAAGTATCTATTTTTCAACAAGAATCTGTATAAATATACGTATAGGTTGTTCAGTATTTGATTTTGAACTTGAGATCTTTAAGATATACACATAAATACACATATACAGAATGTTTAAAATTGCAAAAATTTTCAAACTACAAATACATTTCCTACTAATAATAAACATTACTTTATTTTAAACATTTTATGTGTAATTTTGCTCTTCCGACAAATTCGTTATGTAAAAGTAAACAGGCAATGATTAATTTTATTACACCGCATGCAAATTTGCACACATTAAAAGAGGAAACTGGTTACTTCTCTCAATATGCGCAAATAAACAAAATTTTTTTAGAGTGTATTTAAAGTCTTTTCAGTAAAATTCATAAAAGTTTTCTTAAATAAATCAAATTTAGTTTTTTAAACTACATTGAAATCTTCTTTCTTTTTAAATTGACAAATGAAAATATGTGATATGAAAGAGATTACTACAGAAAGAGTATAATTTACTTTATATATATCGTCGTTTAAAGCACAAAACCGCGTATCTTCATTCTGCAAAACCGCGTAGCTGACATTTGCTGCCGAAAATTGGATTTGATCACACAAGCTCTTGGCTCAATATTTATCCATTCGTCCTGAAATATACTAGCCAGAAATGCGATTGCTTTATAAAAAAGAGAACCATTTTGAAATATAAGTGTTTTTACTCTCTAGAAAATAATTTATGCAACGTCACATACGCGGTTTTGCATTTTGTTTATACGCGGTTTTGTACTTTAAACGACGATATGTGTATTAAGATCTAGCGTAAAGCATCCTTTTAAGCTAATTAAAGCAATTGCGCTTATACCTATTTTGGTGAGATCTCTTCATATGTTCACTGCTTCGTTCACAAAAAATAAAATGCTTTAATTTCACGCTTAAGTAGCGATTCTTTATACGTTTAGAAAACGTAAATCTTTCTACCATCTTTAATGAAAATCGATTTTTGAACGAAAAAAACTTTATAGGAAATATAAAATTTTGGCCTATTTAAGAAAGTATCCACATTTATACTGACCGGAAAAAATAAGTATTCCGTAAAAATTCGTCTAAAAATTTATCCAATTGGAGCTATTTAGATCCAAACGGCATCCCTGCTCCGCACCTAATAAATCTCACAATTAGCTCTATTCTGCATTTCGACTCGAATCGAAATTTTCTCCGTTTGGCAACTTTGGTATTCTGCGTTCCGTTTCCTTTCGATCAATCTTCGAAATTTACGATAATACCTATTCTACATTTCGATCGTAGTTCCGTTTTTCTAAGTTGCAAATTTGTTGACGGAACGTTTCAATTGTTATTTTCGTGGGTTTAAATAATAAAATTTTATATAAAATTTAAGTAAAATATACTGTGCATGATTGTAAAAGTCATCATAAATGATTTTTCTCGATTTCTGTGTTTTCGCGAGCGGTAATACGGGCAATACGAAAAATTGGCTCAAATAATGGCACACAAAAGGGATATTGCGCGACGTTTTCAAAGTGGAAGTCCAGGCGTTTTTGTTTACATTATCTATAAATAAGATTGTGAAATGCACTGAATTCAATTTATTCTTTTTATAAAAAATTAATAGATGTATGCACATAATACATACATACATAAAATGTGAAGTTACATAAAAAAGATGTTTTTTTATTATTGCACTCGTTTTTACCAACTTTTTAAAAAGAGGTGCGTATGTTGCCTCGAATTGTGGAGTGCTCAAACAACGTTTATAATTTCACTGACTTTAAGCGATGAGTATAATACAGTTCAAGATGAATTCCTTATGACTCTTCCTTCACTCATCTGAAAAAGATCAAACATGTCCCTAAATCTCCGAGTTTCAACTTCCGCATCAGCAATCTGGGACTCGTTCTTCTCTTCAAGCAATAACGCCGCGGCTATGGATTTCATTCTTATAATTATGTATCCACTTAAATTTTATTTTTAAATTACAGTGATGCTAAGTATATTTAGTTATTTTAAAATATTTACAAACTTTGACTTCATATGCTGCTTGAGTTTGGTGGTAAATATTTCTTTGTTTTGTTTCGATTTCACACATTCCTAGGCAAACAGCTGATTTCGAAAGATGTTTTCTCTCTTCCTCTTCTTCTTTTGTTTCGATCGTAACGCAGAATACCTAAGTTCGATTCCAGCGGAGCGGAATGCGGGAACGTAATCGAAATGCAGAATAGGGCTGAATATTCTTATATTAGGTTTTTTTGGGTAATTGAATGTGAAATAACACAAATTTGCTTTATTTCATTTCTCGTTGAGCAATAAGACCAACTTTTAAACTTAGCAATTGAGTAATAAAGCAAAATAGCGCACATAGGTGGTCACCCTAAAAGAAGTACATGAACAAGTTAAATGGACGGATTTTTAAGTATACAATTTTAAAAGCGCCCAGCGTCGCGGGCGGTCCGCGTTCGACGTCGCGCTCGCGTCTCCCGCCTCTCCCCTCCTTTCCAAATTATGCACTAGTGGCATAATAACCGTTTAGAAAAAATAAAAATAATAAAATGACACTAATTCACTTCTGAAACTGCTTTTTAATGTCGAAGTAATTGGGCGATCGCTGTGGTGTAGTGGTTAGCAGTGCGCGCTATCACTCCGCAGGGCCTGAGTTTAAGCCCAGAAAAATGGGTTTTTTCTTAACAGCGGTCGGCCCTCGGCAGGAAATGGCAAACCTCCGAGTGTATTTGTGCCACGAAAAACAGCTTCTCATAAAAACACTATCGCCGTTCGGTGTCGGCGTAAAACTGTAGGTTCTTAACCTTTGTGTGACAATATCACAGCGCATGCCACAAATCTGAGGAGAAGCACGGCCAAACACCAAAATATGTGTAAGCGCCAATCTATTGTTATTAATTGGAATTATTGGTGAAGCAAATGACGATAATGCAGAAATTTCAACTACAGATAAAACTCAAAACAATATTCTCTGTGTTATATGCTGCGAAAAGGAACGGCAACAAAAATTCATACAACAGCACTATGTCCAATTTGCCGAGCAGTTATTAAAGCGTCGTCTCCTATATTTTGTTAGACTTTTCATAAGTAAAACCATTTTGTGAATATTACTTTCTTCATATGAAGTATATCACATTTTTTGTTTCATTGTATTTTTGGAATAAACAAAGTTCTTTTTCCTTCTGTCAGTAACCTTGCAAAATTTTTTTTATTTGCCACCTTTGTTGCACTGAGAAAAGGATTAGTTTCGACAATTGAAGATAGTTAGTTCCCGAATTTTAACAATATTTGGGAATTGTTACCAAGGATTGGGAACTATTACCATGGGTTGGTAATTATACCTAAATATATTAAAGCTTCTAGTATTCATCTAGGTTGTACCAGATCGTTAATTTAGTTGAAGGGTTTGGTAAATACTAATAAATATTTTTTTGAAACATATTTATGCAAATTCCATTCAACTTAACGTATGGTTCATAAAAGGATGTTATTAAGCTCTGCTAATGTAGATAAGCTTTCTTTCAACACATGGTTTAGTCATAGTTACCAAATCTTAGTTGAGGCAATCACGATTTGGTTTGAGCGCGGAATATGTTCATGCTTGTGAGCCGCCCCTAAATAATGCTGAGCGCTCTCTGAGCACATGTGTGTTTCACATACCAAGAGCGCCAGCTGAGCAATGCACACAGTCCCACTTATTGAATCGTTTGAATCAATGAAGCATTGTAACCAGTGTTGCCAAACATCGGCTTTTCCTACCAAAACTGGTAGGTTTTTTTCTATTTGGCAGGTTGGTAGGTTAGATTGGATTTTGGTAGGTTCCGCGACAATAATAGTTATTTGCGAAAAATATAAAATATGTATCTCCAGACATTTTAGCAACCTTGTTTACGCGAATAGTCCACCATTGTCCACCTGACAGATACTTCATTGTAAGCCTTGAAGAATATCACCAAAACTAACCTATTGGTCTTTCTAAAGCCATTCTTGGATAATATCGAGTTATCCTTCACAAACCCTACAAGGTCAGAATTCCTAAAACGGACTGCTGTGAAGTGATAGTAACTATGATTGACGAAAGGTGCCAAGCATGGTATACCGACGGATCAAAAATGGATGACGAGAGTAATGGTGCAGGCATATTTTGACCAAAATTCCAGAAAGTCTAGTCTTCGCAATCGAAGCCTGTGCAGAAGGACAAATGGGGCCAAATTAAATATTATGTCGGATAGTCCGGCAGGTTAAAGGCCTTAAACTCTTTTAAAAAGGCAGCAGGTTTGCGGACCACTTGGAAGCTCACAATAACGTAACGCTGTGGTGGGTTCCGGGACATGAAGGGTTTGAAGGCAACAAAAGCTGACTGTCTCGCAAAGCGTGGAGTCCAAATGCACTTGCATGGTCCCTAGCCTTTTGTAAACTAGTGGAAGAAACCTCAGAGCATATACTATGTGACTGCCCACGTATCATAAATAGCAGACTGATACACATTGGGGAACGATTGTCTTCTTCATACAAAATTTTAAACATGGCGCCCTCCAAAGTGCCTAACGTCTTAAAAAGAATAAGGTTGGAGTGATTATAATAAGGGTTAAGCACAATAGATAGATGTGTAAAGAGAAAAACATTTGTGTACGTCTGTACAGTAAAATGAACTGCTATACGATGTTAATTTGTTTTTATTGTACTATCTGTGTTTTAGTTTTTCTAAATATTGTGTTATCTACATTTTTAATAAACTTGACATAAAAAAAATATAAAAAACTTAAATAAAATTTTGGTAGGTTTTGGATGAGTTTGGTAGGAAAAAAAAATTTGTCCGTTGCAACACTGATTGTAACGTTAATTTTAGCGTTTACCAAAAAAAACAATCGTTTCTGTTGAAACGATTCAGTTTTTTATCGTTTAGGTAATTATCAAAATAATTCTATTTTGGTTTTTAACGAAAAGAATTTCAATCGTTAATGCTGAAGCTGTAGCATGCATTTAGGTGCTAGGTGTTAATAGTGAGCTGGCAATGGCATACAAAAACAACTTTCCTTTGATTTATTTTGTTTCGATGTTACCGATTGATGATTTATTTCGTTTCAATGTTAACGATTGAGTTTTGTTTCGTTAATTCAGCTCTGCAACGAAGCGAAATTATTTTGATAAGTTATTTTGCCCATCAACAAAACGAAATCGCATACTGCTGCGAAATAAAGTCAATTGACATTATTACCTTTTCAAAGCGAACTAAAATCTGTTGAAATTATTGCTCTTTCAAACATTAAATTTGCGTAGTTTCACGGCGGCCCGCGTCCGCGCGCCACACCGCGTCGTTGAATAGCATTCTGCACAAAGTGTAAGGGCGGTCATGTTTTATTAGCTTTGAATTTGAAAGTGTTCATTCAACACTAACGAAATATGTTTAGCAAGTTCTGGATCATTTCTACAGGTTTTAGTTTTTTAAACTTTAATTTTATTATTTGAAGTGAAACGTTTTTAGCGGCGGTTGGTTGGTTGTGAGTAAATTGGCAAATTGAGCGGAAATTGCATACGGAAATAGTGCAACGGATATTGCGCACGGAAGCTGCACACGGAAATGGTTGGGACGGAATCAAGTGATTCTCAAATATATGCAAATGGTATCAATTTAACAAAAAAATTCGAATAAAATGTTAAAGAATAAGTCCAATACAATACAGACCAATAAAGAATGAAAGTAAAAGTGAGTACGTAAATAGATAAAGAAAAGGGCAAAAGTAAAATAAAAACAAAAACAAAGATGCGTAAAGATAAATGCAATAATTAAGATCAAGGTAAATTTAAACACTTTACTCATATAAGGGCGAAGGTGAAGGGGAATATGGAGGTGAAGAAAATGATAAACATAAAGGTAAAAACAAAGATAAATATTAAGAAAAATATGAGGATAAAGAAACGGATATAAATAGAGACAGACTCAACCGGGGAACTATTTCGGGCCTTATCGATATAATAATCGATATTTTTATCGATTTTGTTATCGATGTTATAATCAGTAATTTTATCGGTTTGTTATCAAAATTTATAACGATGTTACTATCGATTTTGTTATCGATATGAAGATACTGATAAAAGGAAAGAGGAAGAAAGATTAAAATAAAGATAATTATAAAGAAAATTATATATGTATGCCTGGGAAGTATTTCTGGATTTTCGGTATTCTCAGGTCTTATCGAAATAATAGTAGATTTTTTTCGGTTTTGTTATCGATATTTTTTATCGATTTGGGTATCGATATTTTGGTTGATTTTCGTTATCGATATTTTTATCGGTTTTGTTATCGATACTTTCTATTGATTTGGGTATCGATATATTTTTATCGATTTGGTTATCGATATTTTTATCGGATTGGTTATCAATATTTTTATTGATGTTGTTATCGATTTGGGTATTTATATTTATTATCGATAATTTTATCGGTTTTGTTATCGAACATCACATGATATGACATCATTTGGCATGACATGACATCCTATCACATTACATCACATGAAATCACATCACATAGCATCGAATCACGTCATCGCACCACACTTCATCTAGGTGAATATGTAGATGAAGAACAGGATAAAAGATATAAAAGATTAAAACAAAGATGAAGAACAAGGCAAATTTAAACACTTTAGTTGTATAAGAACAATAGAGTATAAAGATGGAAATAAGGATAAAGGAAAATAGAATAACATAAATGGGATCTACATATATAGAAAAAGATAAGGTTTTAAGCAAATATATATGTGCATAGGCCCACTAGCCCAATTTGTTAGGTGTTCCTAATGTTATTGATGCCAGCATACATATAGCTTTTGTTAGTTTGACCGCAGGTACTACAAACATGTAGTGCTTAGTCACGTGCATTCTGAGTAGCAATGAATTTGCAACTGACTAAAATAAGTGGAAAGTAGGAGACGCCGAAGTAAGTAGATAACAAAGTTAGGTAGCGAGCAGTTACGTACTCAGCATCTTAAGCTGTGGCTGCTGTGTATCAGATCAGATGAACGATCACCTGAAAAAAGCATGTGTGTTAGCATGGACAAACGATCGAATACGAACGGTTCCACTATATTGCTTTTTGTTCTACACAAAGTCATTCATGCGAAGGCGGCCATCGCTGTGCCTTAGTCATGGAAGTGGTTACGCTCCGCAGATGAAAAGTCAGGTGGAAAGTATGTATAATTTGCACTACTTAGCGGCCTCTGGGTGTATATGTATTGGTTATGAGCCGGAGTGGGCATAGAACGAGCACACGCTCAAAGAGCATAACCATCGCGTGTACAAGCAAGAGCGTAACGATGAGAACGCGACAGCATGGAAAATTAATTAACCATACCAACACATTTTCACTTTTAGGCACTACGCACACGGCTTGTCGCATCATCGCATCGTCATTGGCTCAAAGCGCAGCTACCTACGGACGTAAAAACGGAAAACGTGTCAGATGACACGATCTATCTTATGGGATCTGCGTGTTAACAAAAACTCACCACCTCATGACCGTGACGTAGACGATGCTTCTCTCTCTTTCTATCAACAGCATACTTGATATCTTTCTACGTACTCCTACGCTACGCTACGTACACGTTCGTGGGTAACCGCGCTCTCAGCATGCAAGCCGCATACGCTTTGTTGTCGTACCCGTGTGTTTAAATGGGGAACCGCACACGAGTCGTCAGCTACGCGGAATAGTCGCAGCATGCATGCACCACGACGGCTATTGTACGGCATTGTCGGTTGCTTGTCGTCATGTACGATAGCATGTTTGAAGTTTGTTTATGTTTTTCGGTGCGTTTACAAGTTTTGATACAAAAATGTGTGCTGAAGTTATAAAATTCGTGCAATTAGTCTAAAATCGCGCGGGTCTATATAATAATAATTTACAGGAATATTCAAATAAAGATATACCCGATCTGAACATAAATGGCGACCATTCGGTTATTTGTACAACGATTTTGGGTTATTGTGTTCAAATGCGTGACCCGAATCAAAAAGTTTTAACATAAGCGTGTAATAAAAAGACCAGGCTTTAACCTAATACAAAGCTTTCCGAGCACTTTTTTATTAATAAATTCTGTTTCAGTTATCAACTTATTTGTAAATTATATTTGAATTATTCTTAATATATGGATATAACCAATGCTTCCTTTTTCTTTTATTTCTCTTTCGATGTACATACGAGATAATTTAATAAAATAAATTTGCTCTTCATCGCTGCTCGACAACCCGTACTTTGACGATAGATAGTCGCATTGTGTGCGGACCTGTAAGCGTATCGTCATCGTCGCTGCATGAAAATTACATCCCTGCAAAAATTGTGACTACTCCATGCAGGCGTGTAAAGAGTACTCCCTAAGGACCAAGGAGTACTCCAAAATTAACCACAATTCATATTAAAAATATGGTCCAATTAACATTGCGATGTCCTAGGGCAGGACCATATACTCCATCCCTGCATTACATCAGAGTAGCACAAAACTACTCCAACATATTAACAATGGCATTGTTAATCACATTTCGTTAAAACACGAGCAGTGATCGGGTAACAATAAGCTGGTGCAGAGACACGAGTTGGTCCGCTATA
>NW_023458563.1:33222009-33258250 GCF_013731165.1 Rhagoletis pomonella
CCAGGCGCGCCTACTTTTTTGCTTTTGGTTTTCGCATCGTTTATTATATTCGTAGTTTTAAGTTTTTTAATAAAATCAGTTGGTGGTGGTTCATGATAGTCTTGATAGATAGCACTGAGGATTTGGCAATAATCTCTTTCAGCCACAGCTGCCAACTTGGTGCTTTAAACACCTGATTTAGTGCCTTTTGAAATTTAAAACGCCAAAAGAAATGGTTTAGTTAGTGCCTAGTTCCTTTTTTAGTGCTTTTTTTCTGAACTCAGATTTCTCATATATAGTTAAAACATGAAATAATTTTAAATATTTGTCGGTTCTTGTAGATTTTTTTTTTGCTGAATCCAAATCTGGCTGCCGAATTTCTCCAGCACGTCAGAAGATATCCTAACCTCAAGGTGCCAAAAACACGGTAAATATTACTTATTTTTCTACTTTTGTTAAATACAAACTGTTATGAAAAAAAGTATCCATTGATAAAAGAAAAGTTGGCAACACTGCTTTCAGCTATGGAAACACTTACGGGGAAATGTTGTAACAACATTCATATCTCACGTACGATGCAAGAACAACATTTTTTCTTTAAATCGACATACTTTAGTATACATTGCATTGTTGAAGCTATTTCCATTTGAATTAGGAAATAGTATCATTTATTTTATTTCCAAATTTTTGTTGACTTTATTTCGCTTTTTAAAAGGTAAAAACGCCAATTGATTTTATTTTGCATCTCTATAGTGTCAATTGACGTCATTTCCGTTGATCTTGTTACCTGTCAACCATCTATCAATCTTGGTTGTTTGGTACAAACACAGGGTTGCATATCTCATATTTAAATAGCCATTATTGGCCATTTAAGTGTAGACACAGAACAAACAGTATACAGAAGACGGGCCGCCATAGTGGTCGTGGTGTTAACTTCTCTGCTCTGGTTCGGGTTGTAATATTACGTCCGCGGAAGAAAAATAAATTTGTATGTGGTGCGTCTTCTGTATACTGTTTATTATGTGATAATACTAAATCCAGTACAAAAGGATTTGAAACAACCGTCACGAACAAGATTGTTAATAATACTTTCCGTTGTGACATTCTTATCGACGATTTCAACTTCATGCATATAACATGTTATTGATAAAGCAGTCGTTGTATTTAACCAGAGCTTCTACCTCCGACACTAATCCTCTGTGAACATCGTTATCGACGTTACCGACTCCCTACAGAGGACGCACCACATACAAATTAATGGGTCGATTACGGATAGCAACGCAACCACGGTTCGGTTGCCAGCTGGCAACGCAACTGGAAAGAAAATTTGTATTACGAATGGCAACTATCGTCAGTTGCTGTAGAGTTATCGATAACCGAAATTTGACAGTTCGACTACCAGCAAGCGGCTGTACACAAGCTGTGCGAGTAGAATTAAATTATTAAAATAAAGAGTTTTAAAGAAAAGACAGCAATAAAGCTAAGTTCATCACAATTATTTGTTTAAGAGGAAGAAAAGTGCATGACCGCGGCCTCAACCAGGCGTCATTCTAATCCTCTAGAGCTACAGCGTGCACTGTAAGCAAAAGTTAGTGCTTTCAAGGTTTTTATGTTATTACCCTTTTGTGTTCATTTTCAAAGCATATTGAGGACTTCCAGAAGAAGCTGTAGTATAATTGGTTAATAAACAAATTAACCACTTCGTTCAACTTCAATACCTTCGCTCATAAAAGCTTGCGCTCCTCTTCAATTTTTCGCAGAAGGAAATGCCACAGCAATGGCTTCAATTTGGAAAACTTAGTGTGTCGGTAGTTTTAAAAGAGGTGCTTCAGTTGATGAAGGCAAAAATTTGCAATCAGTGTTCGCTTTTGTTTCGCCAAGAAGGCGTACTCCATGGGAACTAAAATTTCAAGTTATTGTTTTGTTATTTTCATAATATTCTGTAAAAGCAAACTGCATTGCAAAATGTTAATATCGTTCAAATTATTAAAAAGTAAAATATATGACACACTTTTAAATTTTCGCTCCTAAATACGCTCCAGAGACATTCCCAGCAACTACAAAAATGTAGTCGCCTCTATACACATTTTTTAGCAACTGCAGTTGTCAGTTGAAAGTTGCCAGTTGCTATCTGTAATATCGTTTTAGCAACTAGCAACGCAACTGAGGTTCGATTGCTATCGATAATCGACCCATTATTTTTCTTCCGCGGACGTAATATTACAACCCGGACCAGAGCAGAGAAGTTAACATCACGACCACTATGAATAACATGAAGTTAACATCACGCCACAAACACACATCGTGATCAGCGTTGCCACGACCTTGAAAAAATGTATTAGTTGCCAAGCAGAAAAAGTATCAAAAGCAAACAAAACTGTGGTTTGTTAAACTATTATTTTAAAAACAAATGATGAATAAAATTTCATAATTAAATCCATAGTTATAAAAAAAATTTTATATTACTTGCTTCTGTCTGCTTATTTGCATAACGAAAAACAAACTTATAGAGCCCCTAAACCACACAAAACCCTTGCGCAACCCCAAACTTGTACAAGTCAATATTGTGGAAATTACAACAGCATAAAATTGCGCAAATCTTATTTTAAAGAAACGCTGCTCAAGTAAATATGTGCAAGAAATATGAATGTGCGTTGTATATTTTAATAGCTTTAGCTTTAAAACGTAGAAAAAAAATAAATTAAAAAAAATAATAATTTTTTTCAACGATTTTATCCATATTTTACAGCACGATCTGGACACCAAAATCAAAACTAGACTAAAAATTTCGCAGTTGTCGTCATACGCAGCACAAATTATTGTACAATAACACAAGCATGAGCAAAATATCAAAATAATTATTATTTTAGGGCAATAACTGTGCAATTTAGTACAAACGACCCCATACACCACACAAACGACCGATATAGCGTTATGTTTCTGTGTGGTTTAGGGGCCCTATAACAGCGGCGTGTGCAAAGAAGTTCCGGATTGTGTTTCCCTTATAAGAGTTACCAAATCAAACTTATAAATATCTATATATAAATTGTGAGACTTTAAATAACAAGAAACAAAATATTTGCCTTTAGACTAGTAATACTATTCATAGTTTTCAAAAATTCATTTCTGCCAGCCGAAAGTATCAAAATACGGCATTTGGGAACAAAAAAGTATCAGATATTACAATTTAGAAAAAAAAGTATTAAAAATTATACAATTGTATCAAAACGGCAACGCTGAGCGTGAGGGAAAACGAAGTTAGTTAACATCTTGTCGTCATAGCGACGATGGAATTAACAGCGTCAGCCGAGTGAAAATACTGCTAAAGTAATAGAGGCAGCGCCGCTTGTGATACCCTTGCTTGCCTCACCGCTCGTGACATAAATTCAAATTGGTTCGATAGTCGACATGCGTCTTCTGTATACTGTTTATTCTGTGGTACTATACAACAGAGTGTAAAATTTTGTATCTACTGTTTCTTTATGTAATTATATGTCCCCATTGGAGGAAGCGAGGTGATAACACAGTTTTCACAGAATTTCCTATAGGTGCGAAAGAGACAAATAGTTGGTCATGCATCAAAACGCCTGAAAGTATACAAGGAATTTTTAATCGTATGCAGTAAATTTACCCAATTCATGACTTTCGTCCACTTTGTAGCTATATAGATTGGCATGGTGAAATGAACGGAAGGTGGCGCATTCCCGAAACCGCTACTTTGGTTTTGCCGACTTTGACATTTAAGGCAATACGTAAACAAACTTTTTGTTTAGAAACAAGTGCAATCGTATTGCAAACGTATTGTGTACTTTCAAGTGAAAAATCGAAGTAATTCGTGCGTTCTGAAGTGAAAAACGTTTTATTTGTAATAAAAACTTTATAAAAATGTCGTGTAGTGTGTTGAATTGCAGCAGTCGTAGGGGTAGAGTACTGCCGGCAGGAGAAGCCATAAAATTTAGACACCAGCGTAATATGCATGAAGCACTTTACGAACCACTTTTAAACACGACATGTTAAGTTGAAAACAAATTACAAACTAAAATCGGAGGTAAGCAAGTATCGACCACTTTCTGCAGGAAAACATGCGCTGCGACAAGATATTATCACTTTTTCGGCACCTGCAATACAAACACAAAAATTCTAAATAGTTAATTAATAAGACCTATTCTTTTGAACACATTTCAAGAGTGGTTGTATATTTTTTGTTAACGTAGTGCTTAATTTGCTATATTCAAAGATGGCTTGAGAAATTGGTGAATCGAGAAGAAAACACGTTTTCTCACTGCAAATTCACAACGGTCAACTCATTGTTCTTCGCCATATTCTTTGTTCACCCGTTGCCACAAATGTCATTCTGCGGGAATGCGCAATCTTGTATTCTATCGTTCTTGATAGATTGACGCTTACACAATAGGGGTTATTCTCGAAGTCTTGCACGATGCACGGTTTACACGAAATGCAAAAATACTCCTCAAAATTTGGAAGAGTACGAGAGCATCCCATTGCAAAGTGGTAGCATGCATGGGTAGCAAGCAGCGAAATTATGTATCAAATACAATAACAAAATACAGCACACAAAAAAAATCAAATGAGCGAGATGAGAGGAATGAGAGAAAGATGTAGCAATTCCAACAACAAAACAACTAGCACAGGGCCGCATTTATCTTGCTTTACTTTTTTGCAAAATATATACATGGGTTTCGACGTTGCATATTTTGCAGCGATAGGAAATGTTGGTTCCCATGTATTTTGTTGTTGTGTGTTTGCAAGTTATGCGGTCCATGCAATCCGTGCTACGTGCAACGGCTTTGCAAGATTTGGAGAATACCCATAATGTGTTAGTGCTTTGCCGATCTTCTCCTCCGATTTGTGGCGTGCGCCTTCGTGTTGGCACACAAAGGGGAGGGACCTACAGTTTTACGCCCACTCCGAACGGCGATTGTGTTTTTATGAGAAGTTTTTTCATGGCAGAATACACGCGGCGGTTTGTCATTGCCTGACGAGAGGCGACCGCTATTAGAGAAAAACTTTTTTTTTTTCTTTGAGCGGAATGGTAGTGTGCAGTGCTAACCACTATACCACAGCGGCCGCAACTTTGTAACCAGCGAATCGACTATTAGTTCGCGGAATTACACATCGTTTTCATACAAAAATGTGGCTCAGAATTGTCATATCAATACTACTAGGAGGCCCAAATTTGGTATGTATTGGAGAAATGGTTTGACGTAAATGAGCTGTCCCGCGCGCTTTTTTCAAAAATTTGTAAAAAAGAGCAGTTTTTTTCTAAATAGCCATTGTATATATACATAAATATTTAGTAAATATTATAAATATTAATTCCTTAGCCACACTCCACAAAAGATCTGAAAATCAATATAAATTCAAGGCCGTATTTCTACTTGAATTTCCTAACTTCGACGAGCCATTTGGAACCGTTATAGGGAACTGAAGAGGGAAGCTAGGGAGGTCGAAATCCGTGGTTGCGAAGAGCTTGAAATGATCGCCGACAGAAAAATCCCCCGAAATTTTTGGCAGAGTGTTGAGCGACTTACGGAAGGTTTCACGACTCCTGTAGGAACAACCATGGCGACCTAGTGACCTATGTCCAGAACGTACTCAAATTATGGAGGGAACACTTTTCGACCCTTTTGAATGGCAGAAGCACTGAAAGAAGTGGAGAAGACGAACCAGATTATGCTGACGAAAAGTAACAAAGCTGCTGGAGCTAACGGCCTGTCAGCCCAGCTATTCAATTACGATAGCAAGGAATTCAAGTGCGCTCTGCACAATCCACAAGAAAGGCGACCCCAACGTGCCAACTACCGCAGGATCAGCCTTCTAAGCATAGGTTACAAGGTCTTATCGAGTGTATTGTGTGAAAGACTGAAGCCCACCGTCAATGAACTGATTGGGCCTTATCAGTGTGGCTTAAGACCTGGCAAATTCACCATAGGCCAGGTATTCACAATACGTCAAATCTTGGAAAAGACCCGCGAGAAGAGGATCGACACTCACCACTTATTTGTCGACTTTAAAGCCACTTTCGACAGCACTAAAAGGAGCTGCCTATACACCGCTATGTCAGAATTAGGCATCCCCTCAAAACTGCCTTTTCCAAGTTGGATAAGGAAGCAAAGCGAATGGATCTGGTGATAAACGAGGACAAAACGAAGTATCTCCTATCATCAAACAAACAGTCAGCACATTCGCGCCTAGGCACCCACGTCGCTGTTGTTAGTTATAATTTCGAGAAAGTGGAGATTTTCGTTTACTTGGGAACCAGCGCACATAGTGACGAATCGACAATATAGGACGACAAAAATGTTTACCAGTTGCGGATCCAGCGGGGCGGTTTTGGGAGTTAAACTACGTGTCAGTCAGTGGCGGACCCGCGCGGGGTGTTTTAATATGGCGCATATGTGTGTACAATATGACGTCTTTGTATTAAAATACCCTCCGTGGGTCCGCCACTGACTGACACGTAGTTTAACCCCCAATTAATTAAATTAAATTTCCAAAATTCACAATGGCGGATCCAATATAGCGGACGATTTCTTAAAAAATGTCTATATTGTTATGAAGCTTGGTGTCCAGAGATTTTCGTCGTCACTGATTTCGAAATTGATATTCCATTTTCAAAAATCAAAATGGCGGATCCAATATGGCGAACGATTTCTTCAAATGTGTATAAATATTTATGAAGCTTGGTATTTACTCCATATGTATTTGACATATTTCAATGCTATTTGGTAGTTAGGGACTTTCGCTCACTGAATTCGAATATTAAATTAAATTTCCAAAATTCAAAATGGCGGATCCAATATGGCGGACGATTTATTAAAAAATTTATAGATTGTTATGAGGCTTGGTATCCGGAGTTTTCCGTCGTCACTGATTTCGAAATTGATATTTGATTTCAAAAATCAAAATGGCGGATCCGATATGGCGGACGATTTCCTTAAAAATGTATAGATTGTTGTAGAGCTTGGTATCCAGATATTTGCGTCACTGATTTCGAAATTGATATTATATTTTCATAAATTCACAATGGCGGATCAAATATGGCGTCCCGAACAATAGGCGTTTTACTTTTAACGCAATGCATTACCTTTAGCACCATCTGAACCCATTTTGAATTTTGAAAATTTAATTTCAATTTCGTAATCAAAGATAACGAGGATCTCTGAATACCAAGTTTCATAACAAACTATAATTTAAAAAAAGTGGTCCGCCGTATTTGATTTTTGAAAATTTAATATCAATTTCGAAACCAGTGGCGGCGAGAATTTCTGGATACCGAGCTTCATAACAATCTATACATTTTTTAAGATATCTTCCGGCATATTGTATCCGCCATTTTGAATTTTGAAAATTTGATATCAATTTCGAAATCATTGACAACGAAAACCCCCGGATACCAAAATGCATTCAAATTATTTTTAATATCATAATTTTTTAATATCAGCTGGTCATATTTCGACAACTCCTATTTTCTAACGCCGTTTAATGTCACTAACTCCTTTGAAGTTTATTTAGTTGACAACCTCTTAAGTATTGACCTCTGTCAAATCAATAGTTATTTCAACAAATGTAACAAAATTCTTGACCTAATTTTCATATCTAGTAATTTGAACTTTAAGCTTTTAGTGTGTTGCTTGCCAATTTCTCCGGCTGGCATTCATCATACTCCTTTAGTACTCACTAATGAGTTCTAATATCTAATATCTCTCTGGGAAGTGACCTTGTTAGTTTTAATTTTAACAGACACAATTTTGAAGACTTTAATAATCTACTGCTAGAGCTTGACTGGGATGGCCTCTTTACTAACGTTAATGTTAACCGCAGTTTTGAATTGTTTAGGTCCACGGTGCATAATTTGTGTTTGAAGCATATTCAAATATTTTCCAACAGAAAATATAAGCATCCATGGTACACTAAGGAATTGAAGCATCTCAAAAATCGCTGCAATCAGTATTATAAAAAATTCAAAGCGTCAAATAATACCTTGTATTTCTATAGTTATAAAAGCTGTTCCTCTGAGTTTAGAAAAATGGATAGAGCCCTCCGGAAAAAATATGTCAAAAATTTCGAAGACAGTATTAAAACGAACCCGAAAGCTTTTTGGTCATTTATTAAATCTAAAAAATGTAAATCTAATACTAATATACCAACCTCGATGTTTTATAACAACGGTGGGCAATCGCGGCTCTTTGAGCCAAATGCGGCTCTTTGCTTAGCAAGGTGCGGCTCTTTTTACTTTATCTTTGCTTAAAACATTTTGGCTCTTTTTAGTTTTTAAAATACAAGTTTCTTTGCTGGACATTATTTTCCATTAAGTTGTTTTATCATTTTATTATTTTTATATACACATACACAAATTGAGATCGGAACCTTACCCGCAATTGGAGAATGAAAATTGGCTTTCTGACTTATTTTTCTTTACCGATATGATGGAACATTTGCAAAACTTGAAATTGCCTTTACAAGGAGAGAATAAAAATGTTTTTGGTTTGTCGCAAATTATTTTAAGTTTTGAAGCTAAACTTACGTCTTTTTATTCATGATCTCAAAAAAAGAATATTTCATCATTTTCCATGGCTATAAAAAAATATTACACATAATTTAAAAAGAGATTTTGAAAAAGATTTGCCGATTTGAAATTATTTAAATGTACGTTTGCATACTTCATAAACCCTTTTTTATGTAACATAACTGAGGATGAATTTACAATATCCGAAATACTCCTTTTTAAGAGAAGCGAAGAAGAGTTAGAGTTTTTGGAATTAAAAGAAGATAAGGCTTTTGAAATGCAACATAAAGCTTTGCCATTGCTTGAATTCCGGCAACAAGTACCAGATTTAAAATATCCGCTGTTGCAAACAGCTGCGAGGCGTATATTTTCAATTTTTGGTGCAACGTATAACTGTGAGTCTTTGTAGGTACTCTACAATGAAATTCGTAAAGTCAAAATACCGTTCTCAGTAAGATGCGTTCGCGTACCTGATAATTATTGAAAGTTATAAAAACTATCAGCTTTTTGTGTTCGCGTACGCAAAAAACCTTGCAAAGTAGGGGAAATTGAGAGAATAAAATGACATTTCCTTTTAAGGGAAAGTAGTTTCTGTTGGAAAAATTTTTGCCAACAGCAATTTGCCAACAAGAAAACAGCTGATTAAAAACAGTTGGTTGGAATTTGCGCAAATTCCTAAATTTAATTTGATGGTTTGGAAGTTAAAATAATAAAATGCGACTAATTAAACTTGTAAGAAGTAAGTAATTATTCGTTTTGTCAGTGAACTGTGTCTGGATAAGACTTCGGGATTTGTTTTCAAACGTTTTCAATTTTATACTTTTGAATGTAAACAAAATTTCTATCAGCTCTTCGTCTAAATTTCAAGTTTCTGCAAATTTTCTGTTCGCGTACAACTTTGGATATTTTTCTCTTAAGAGATGACATTTCGCCGGAATTTTACCGTTTTACATTTTCTACTAGAGATTTTAAACGAACGTACCTATTGATGAACCAACATTTAACAGAATTTTTACGAACGGCTTTAACTGACGTAAAACCAGATATTGAAAATTTGGCCAAAGTGATGGTTTGAATTTTCTTTAATATCTATCTTATGTACATTAGAATAATAATAAAACTAATCTTTTTATTTTCTAATAATAATTTGATTTGTTTTTGTTATTTTATGGCCTTATAACAATTATATTCAACAATTTTTATTGAGCTTGAGGCCGTTTTTAATGAAAAACTTATTGGGGAAAAGCAACAATAATTTGAAAAATATGGTAGAAGTGATAGCTATTTCGGAAATCACAACATTTTCTCATCAGACTTATTTCAGTAGGATTCGAACGATCCCACTGACTCAGCCAGTTGCCTACGCACTGTGCTAAGTTCGCCTTATAAATTATTCTTATTTTTTTCCCACTTTTTCATTTGTTAAGCCAGACAGACATTGATGGTTTATCTGCAATTCTTTTTAAAAATTGCCAGGCTCTTATTAAGCCCCTTAAGCTAATTTTCAATTTATCGCTTTCTTCGGGAACATTTATTATTGAATGGAAGAAGACAAATATTACTCCAATCTTTAAAATCGGAAATAAAATGACGTTAAGAACTATAGACCTATTGCTAAATTATCAACGGTTGCTAAGTTGTTTGAAGCCATTATGAAGGACAAAATGACCTTTTCAGTTCGAAATTTCATATCTCCGAATCAGCATGGGTTCGTTAAAGGGAGATCCACCGTGTCTAATCTAGCGATTTTTATGGAGGACTGTCTGCAAAGTTTTATGGCTGGGCATCAAATTGGTACGGTATACACAGATTTCTCCGATGCGTTTGACAGAACGAATAAGCACGAAAAAGTCCGTTGCTAATACTACAAGTTTAGATAAGCTTTTGTTTTTATACAAAAAAATAGTATATATTTAAAACTCTTTTGATAAGAGAAAAGGAAAAAAGAAATATTTGGAAACCGATAGAAAAAATAAGATACCTAGTAGTTTTGTTTATATATCTGTACATGAAATACCTTCCACTTTTTCTACTTCTCAGAAAATATATTATAAAAATCTTTGATGTAAAAAATTGATTCGCTTAAATAAATATACATACATAAACACAAAATTAAAAATACGTACATATGTATACATTAGGAACGTTAATCCCGGGATCCCGGGATCCCGGACTTTTTAAGGTCTCGAAAATCCCGGGATCCTTGGCAAGTAATCCCGGGATTTTCGGGATTTGTAATTAGCACTGATGGCAACAATAGAAACTCCTTTTCTTGACCAGTTTTGGCTATATTTCTTTTTTTATTTAATAATTAATATTTTTTTATAAATGTCTAGCTCATTTTTACATATAACACCGAGCAATAGTAAATTTTAAACACAAAACCATGGGCCAAATATAGTAAAATTGCGTTCTTAGTTTTTCACTCTGACGTCAGTAATTCAGAGAAATGTGCTTAGAGAAGAAGTATGGTTATAAAATTAATGAGGAAATCCTGTAGAATTTAAACAGATTCAAGTTTAAAGTGCAGAAGGGCTGGAAAATATTGAAAATGTCATTTTAAAATTTTATCCTTGACATTTCGCAATATTTGTTTTTTGAAAAAATTATATTTTAAGGGCTCATATAAACTCGACAACATCCTCGAATTTCGTTTTTCTAACTTTGTCAGCTTAAAAATTACCTATTGCATTTGTTACCCATATTTTTATTCTACATTGCATTGAATTTTTTAATAATTTTTAGAATTAATCATATCTTTGAAGTTACAAAGTCCTTCAAAATAAATCCTGCGGTCAGAGAGAAAAAAAACGCCACTTTAAATAAAAAAGTGGGTTTCGAACCCATTTATTTATTATTTATTTCATGGTAGGAGAGCTTCTCAAACAATATAGAAGCAATTTTTTCGACTCAAGTTGTTGAAAAGTAATGAATATCTAAATCCCGGGATTAAGACCGGATCCCGGGATTGTGACAAAGCCATCCCGGAAATCCTGGGATCGGAAAAAGCCGAAAAATTAACATCCGTAATATATATACAGTAAAAGTTAGCTCTTTATTTCCGTGCTGGGACGTGTCCCGTCGTGCTGGGCCGGGCCCCACTCAAATTCTCAACGTGCGGGCTCGTGCGTGTTTTTGAAATTTGATTTTGCACTCGTGCCGGGCCGGGCCTGAAAATTTAGGCCCGTGCCCATCTCTAGAAGGTTTATTCTGTCGTAGCAAGAACGGAGGATTATTTTTCACTTCAGCCCGATCTCGACAGGGTTCACGCCTGGTGCGTGAATAATCGGCTTTTTCTTAATATATGTAGATAAATGTTCTCATTGAATTTTTTCCAGAAAGCTTAATACTGTAAATACAACTTATACTATTGCGGGTTCTCAACTGAAGTTGGTGGACACAGTTAAAGATTTAGGAGTATATTTCAACTCAAAACTCACGTTTGCAAGCCACATAAATTTTATAGTGGCAAATTCTTACTCTATGTAAGCTTTTGTCCGTCGAAACAGTTCAGATTTCTTGGCCCCGTATACACATAAGAAATTGTTTATTGCCTTTGTTAGATCCCGTTTAGAATATGCTTCAATTATCTGGCGGCCTGCCCAGGTATCATATATAAATAGAATAGAGCGTATTCAAAGATTTTTATCAAATTTGCACTGAGAACTTTAAATTTCGCATAACTTTTGCCTTCTTATAGCTCGCCATGTCTACTTTTAAGTTTAGAATCACTTGACAATAGAAGGAAATATCTATCTTGTTCTCTAATACTACAAGTCATAGCTGGGAATATGGACTGTCCTGATATTTTAAGTAAGGATACCTCTCAATATCCCTGCTAGGAACTTGCGTCACTTCGACATATTCTACTTGTACAGAGTTAAATCTAATTATGCCATCAATGCTCCTCCTATCAGTCGAACTCTTAGAGAGCTTAATCAAATTAATCGAGTTATTGATATTGACCTCTCACTTTCTGGAGAGATATTTAACAATATTGTCTTAAATTACCTTAATAATAATTATTAGTTAGTTGCTTAGTAGTAAAACAAGTAAATACTGACGCGATAAATATTGAACATGTAGCATTCTCGCCATCACTATTTTGAAATCCATCAATATGGATTACGATCCAAATATCAATAAATATTGAACGTGTCGCAGGCGCCCCTCACTGTGATAAATTAACGAGTAGACTTCCCAGCGATAATTTTCTTCGATATGTGGTTAGTTATTTTTGCTGATCTGTGTTGCCTGGGCGACGCAACACACAACCACAGTTCAATTTATCAAATTAATCCAACTTTTCTAGTCTGACTTTATACACGGCAAACTTACCAAAAGTTACCAAAATAAAAAAAAGTTGCCAAGTTACCAAATACTCAAAAAGTTACCTATTTTGGTCACAAGTGACCAAATGAGGAAACCGTGCTGGCTACGCCCATGTAAATATGTGTTTGTAGCACGAGGTTTACTACTTAAGCGCTGAAATATTTGGTCTGCTCAGGATATTGTGCAAATGGTCTGGATTTACATTTGCAAATTTTATGTTTGGTAGATACCATGGCAACTGTTTGCATTTTACTATTGTGATTTTACAAATGCACCGAAATATGCAAATGCAAGATCATATGCACAAGATCCTGAACGACACGATAGAGAAAATCTTATGCCATGGTCTGGATTTTTTTTTCAGATTTGTAGGCCTTTGTAATTTTTTACCAGCTATTACTAAATATTGTGGTTAAAAAGGGCCACTAATACATACTCTAATGCAAATTTCGCACCCTTAAGCACTTGCGAAAGGAAATAAAAATTAATGACAAAATTAAGTCCCACGACTTTCTCCACATAACTACTACTCCCTACTAGCACGTCCATATTATGTATATGTATCACAGCGCACGGCAGTGCGCGCGAGTGACGAAAGCAGCCACAGTAGAATGCTGAAATGACTCGCTTATACAGTAAAACCCGCTTAAGTACCTCACGAAAAGTCTCAGCTCTTTGAGGTACTTAAGCGG
Organism: Rhagoletis pomonella; assembly: GCF_013731165.1. Classification (NCBI taxonomy): domain Eukaryota; kingdom Metazoa; phylum Arthropoda; class Insecta; order Diptera; family Tephritidae; genus Rhagoletis; species Rhagoletis pomonella. Next base: position 33,235,543 of record NW_023458563.1, read on the forward strand.
GTTGGGTTCTTAAAAGAACCCGCTTAAGTACCTCGATGCGGGTACTTAAGCGAACATAATTATTGATGTAGTTACATCTTTTTGTAGACTCACATAAATATGTAAATCCTTAAATAAAACATGAACATTTAATAAAGTAACCGTAGCATTATTTAAAATTCTTTAATTAAACTACAGTTCATTCCCTAACAAATACCATATAAACCTAAGCCTAATGTTTTATAGGAAACTTACAGAAAAAATTCACCAAAAATTTAAATGTTTTTCCCAGAAGTGTTTGTTGTGTATACAGTTTTATAGCCCATTCAATTTTAGTGTAATAATGTGCAAGTTTCAAGTAGCTAAAAATTACCGTTTATTTTTTATAATTTCTTTCCCGAAGGTGTGTAACGCTGCCACTGAATTTCAAAATATGTAAATATTTTAAGGAATTTTAAAAGAGCACCTCAAAGGGGAAAATTACAGGTAAAATGGTAAATGGTGTTCGAAAAATTTAGGTACTTAGGCGGGTGGGGTAAATAAGCGGGGAGATAGTTTAAAGAGGGATTTTCTTCAGATTACATTCAAAAATTCACATTGCTCAAATATGTTGGTTACTTAAGCGGGTTAGGTACTTAAGCGGGTTTCACTGTATATACACGAGATTTGGAAGTTTTTATCCAGACGTCCAATCGACATGTTTGAGATATCGTTGGAAAGGTCTTGCAGAATGGGTCCAGAAAATGTATTCAAGCTTCATAAACGATTAACCGGATTCTTAAATATTAGGCTAAAGTATTGTGAAACAAAAAACGTTTTTTTTTGCTTTTGCCGATTAAGGGGGGCATGCGGGTACACCCTACGTATTTAGTGTTATTCTATAGGTCAATACCTTTGAAACGATACCTTATATATTACGCTCCGCCTACTAGTTCGAAAGATATAGAGGTAAATGTGTTTTGGTTCGTGTCTCCGCTAAGAGATGTATGTATGTGGCGTCTGTACGTCATTTAATTTTTTTTCAAATTTTCAGGAACTAAAGTACAAAAAAAACTAAGAAGGTTTTGTTCCAGGATGTTTTGATTCGTATGCCTTTGTGGGCGTGGCTGCTGCCTGAAATTCGAAAAAACGCAATTTTTTAAACTACCACTGAGGCCGCACTACTCACTCCATGTCATTGACGCGGATATCAGTAGAAGGGTCTTCAAACAAGCTATCAAACGCCATCTTTTTTGTTTATAAAATATAAACATATCATAACGTTATCGCCTGAAAACTAAAAATCGGGCTGCTGAAAATATACGGCAGTTTCTCAAAAACTGGTCAGTCAATTTTATTCTAGGTTTCCAAAAATCTAGCCCGAAACCTTAGCTTTCATCTGGTATACAGCTTATATCTGGGAAAACTCTTGTTGTGGAGATATTGGGATTCAAATTGAAAAAATGTCGCTCCAAAAAGGGTCAAATGGTTAAAAATTAACACATCCGTCTAATTTGGTTACTTTAAGATATAAAAATAATATTCCCAGTTCCCCGAAAAAATTGCCCATTCCCCGATTGCCACTTAAACCGAAATTCCTTGCAAATCGGGGAATTTCCCGCGAGTTGACAGCAGCTGTGCTAATCACTTCGTACATGTCTTGGAAACCACCATTTGTGTGTATTTTAGAGTTTTTTCAGTCACATGCCGAAATTGTAACATTTTTCCCCAGTTTAATTGCAGGTATGTACACAGTATTTAACTATGCGACATGGGTTTATCACCCGCACTTAACCTACCTGGTATTTACCTATAGTTGTACATAAATATGTATGTATGAATGCATTTAATTCACCCAATGTGCCGTTACTACTTACATACATATGTATAAATTGCCAAAATTTATTGAGCAAAACTACTTGAGAAAAAAGCATTAGTTTAATGGCACGAGTGCAACACCGTACACGTGATAGAAGTAAAACTTCTCAAAAAAAGCACATGTGTGCCCACCACACCCGGTAGAAATCTTAACAAAAATAAACTACGAGACTATCAGACGAATACAGTTGTTTATTGTATCCAAAGTTAGTACCAAGTTGATAAGTTGTTATCATATCTCATATTTTTTTTTTTTTTTTTTTTCGAATACAAAGGATATGCTCATTATTTTTCGTTTTATTCCGTATTCGAAAAATTATATGTTTCAATGGACTCATCGCTTTGAATACATAATTTGGATTTTAATATTTTTAGCAATTTATTTGAGAAAAATAAAACATTTAGATTATTGTTTGTATTTCTGTCGATTTTAAATTTGCTACCCCAAAATAATTGATATCAAATAAAACACTTCTTTGAGGTAAAATTTTCGAGTGACGAAAGCTGAATACGAACACAAAATTTATGATATCAATTGCGTGACGAAAATTATACGCATTTTTAACTGCCTTTGAAACGTACGGAAAATCTTTTTTTATTATTCGGAACGTTGCGAAATTCCGCTCTACTGCTAGAAACACAAAATGAATAACAGAACTTGTGCAACGATTCGTATGAATAAAAAAGATTTTCCCTGCGTTACAAAGGCAGTTAAAAAATGCGTATAACTTTCGTCACTAAATTGATATCATAAATTTTGTGTTTCTAGTTCAGCTCTCGTCACTCGAAAATTTTACCTCAAAGAGGTGTTTTATTTGATATAGTATGTTGTGAAGTCCAATGTATTATGATGAATTTCAAGGGCACATGTGCCGTTTGCAGTTTACTTTCTCTTGCTGTGGTGCATGTCTCATTCACTTATTGTAGGTAATTTGTGCGGATATATGTATGTATGTAGTACATACAAGTAAATAAGAGTGTTAGATATAAGTAAACAGAACGTTAGATTTATAGTGTGTGACATAGGCCCAAGAAGTGACTGATAAGTGTTAGAAACTTGACTAAATGAAACGGAAAAAGCTTATAGATACATATATACTATAGAAAATAATAAAGACTTAGTAGACTGGTGCACAACTCGGCTTTCAGCTGGTTTCAAGTCATTTGCTCATTTAGCATACCAATGCAACGTTTTGATTTCAACCAACTATGCACTGCAAAAGCACAGAGAGAAATAGGCAATTTATGCCATTGCATAACCTGTTTCTCTCTAAGCATTGTCGTTTCAAGCATCTATCGTGTGAGAGAGCAATAAAAGCAATGGCAATGAAATGCAGTGCAAATGAAAATGAATTAATATCTGTGCAATGTGTCAAATGAGGATTCTTTCCTTCCTAAACACACGTACATATTGTTGGTAATTTATGGAGAAAATAAAATAACTAAGTAACTAGGCGTGCTTGATATGCATATATGGCGTATAATTGATCTTGATGTTTAAACACTGACAATGTGTATATGTACATGCATTGTACCGTTTTGAAAAAAAGATTAATATATTTGTTTTTTTGACAACGAATAAAATAAATAATGTTCATTGTTTATGCAATTAAAAAAGATTATACATACTTTCAATGTATGTATAAGAACTTGTGTACTTTTATGTATAGCTTTACATTACGCAATTATATTGGCTTATGAAAACTACCTTGGCCTGTATATTGAACTAGAGGCATTACCGGTTTAGTTTCAGAAAGCTTTCTGCTTCAGACAATCAGAAAGACCTAAAAGTTTGCATTTGACAACCCAATGTTAAAAAACGTACATATATTCACAAAAGTATTTAAAATTCAAAATTATTGAAAAATATCAAAATTGTAGCGATTTGTGTGTTGGTATAAAAATGGTAAGTGTCACATGCAATAGGTCGCTTGTTGCGCCGGTGAAACCAAGGCATTTGTGCATCAGTCTAATACTTTGCTAGTTAGAAGATTTTATATTACATTTACATTGAACGCAAATACGCGCTTTGAAATAAGGCATTTGAATGTATTTACACTGCCCGAATTGCATTTGCTTTGATTTCCCATCAATTGCAAAGTAAAAACAACAAAATTCACACAATTCAAAACTATCTCGCAGCACGCAATTGAATTTTTAATGAAAAATAGAAAATGCAACCTTGAAAAGGGTTAACAGTTATTCATCATTTGACATTATAGTCGGTGTTCAAAAGAGAGAAATGTCACTATCACTTCTACCTTATTTAATATGCCTTGTGTATAGGGAAATGCGTGATTTGACTTCGCATTTCATATTTCCCTCTCAAGTGACGTATTTGGGTTCAATGTAAATGCAATATTATCTATTTATTTATGATACAAACGAATTGAATAAATAAACGCAGGCATACGGTAACATACAAACAATTAGACCGGCATACAGGCAGTTAAACAGTCAGACAGACAATTAAGTACTCACAAGTGAAACTTCTCGTTCCACACAGGATTTAACTCCTGTGGCATTGTACGTGTACGCTTTTTCACCTTGCTAACTTGCACCGTCACATAGGGATCACTGGTACCGCTTTTATCCTTCGCTATCAGGCCTTGAGCACATATCACTGTAGAATTACATATACGTGTTTTTTAATTGAAATCATTTTCATTCACATTTTTTTTTGCAATTATTACTTGTGGATACACATTTTCGTTTCATTATCAAATATCGAAAAGCAATTTTGTTTGTTGTACATACATATATTGATTTGTGCGTATGTATGCAATGTAACGTAATGCAAGACTACGAATACAAGTATTAATAATGAATGTACATATCTGTGGACTTATGACCAAACAACCTCTGTGCTTTCTGTAGGTTGGAATTTAGTGTAAATTATAAGGAACTTCCCTTTAAAAATTTTATATTTTTATTCAACTTTGATTAAGATATCATCTTGAACTACTCCTATTAATAGCTAAGCATAAAAATATCATTCGAGAACTCAATAAATTACTGCTTTGAAGAGAAAATGACCTCACTCGAGAGAGTTGTTTTGTCAAAAGTCCACAGAGTTTTTATGTATATAAGTAATGAGTTTGAATTTTGCGGGTAAAATAGAGTAAAGGTAGGATTATGCATACTTCGCATAACTTCGCACAACCATTTGTACCAATGCAAATGAAATGTCACTTAAGAAAATGTTAAGCAAAATCTAAACTCAACAGATCGTTAAGTTTTTACAAGTTCTGCTAATTACGGGGTAATGGGAGTACATACAAACTATATTCAAAGTACCTACAAAATTGCAGTTTGAAATTTATGCGAAGTTATGCGAAGTATGCATAATCAGACCAAAAGGGTTTTTGTGTGTTTATGGGTGGGTAAGAAAGGTAAATGATATGAAGTATATAATTTATACATATGGATGCGTATATATATGGAGCTGATGATGGCAGTAGTTCTGCTGGCATATATGTATACACTGTTCCAAATCATCATTATAAACATATATACATACATATGTATGTAGTATGCGTATGATGATGATATGGAACAGTGTTTATGTATAAACATTCATACATAGATATGTACATATATGCATTTTTAGAAGGAGCGCATGCAATGAGGGTACATATGTATATGTATGTACCAGGGTTGTTGCGAATGTTATATCAAAATAAAAATCCTTTCCGGATAATAAACAAACGGCCCGTCCAAATTAAAAAAATTTGGTATCATATGAAAAAGGACTGAAATAGCTTTTAAACAGAATTAACGAACAACCTCTATTTATATTTTTTTATAATTTAATACTAAAGAGTTGCATATACCTGACCCAAGGTTTGTTCTATGATAATAAATTAACATTTTTTGTTGAAATATTTTTCAGTATGTGGCTTTCCTCGTTTAGACATTTCAGTTTTAAAGCTGTTTAAGTCCTCTTTCATTTGATACCAAACTTGTTTAATTTGCATAAGCGGTTTGTTTATTATCCGGAAAAGATGTTTATTTCGGAATAATATTCGCAACAACCCTGGTATGTACATATAAGCATAACCGAATGTAGAGGTGTCGAATGCGCGTCGTGTTCGTATGCGAGAAGTCGGAACAATTAGTTTGCTTCTAAGTGGTTTACAGTGGATTGAAGGTGTTTGAAGTGGCTTAAAGTTTTAGAAAGAGGTATCGTGGTTGGGATGTACAGGTGCGGTCGAAATAATAGTATTGTGGGTTTTGTAGGAATCACAGTAACAATATAGAATACTGAAATATTTATAGATAATTATGTACATATGTGAGAAAAGGAAGAAATAAGAAAGAATTTAGTGCCAAAACATTCGAAAGAATATTACATTTCACACCACTATTATTTTGACAACAACTGTACTATAGTGGAAGCAGTTGTGTATTATAGATGATGAATAGGATTCGATTTAGTTCGGAGTTAAGTTAAATTACGCATATATTAAATAAAAAACAAAAAGGATATTAACAAATAAGTAAAACGTTAGAGTTTTGCGTACTGGATAGCTCACTAGTTTAAAAGAAGTGTATGCACGAACATAGCAAATCTTAGTACAATTGCAATTCAAAACCATGAAATTTTAAATATTATTAATTTTGGTGAAATTGTGGGGAAGTCACGGCCAGATTGACGAAAACCATTTTGGTTAATAATAGTTTTTATTTTAGTTTTAAATTTTCGATTTAATTTGCATTTAACGTTTACGGCAGTCCGTTTAAGTAACCGGTGAGACAGCAAAACATTTTTTCATATGTTTGATTAATTTTTTAATGATGTAGAAAAACTAAAGTGGAAAATTAATTAGAAATATAAATATAATAATTTACTTTAAATTTTCAATTCATAAAATTCAAGAAAGCTGCTGTAAATGAAAATTCTTATGTTTCTATAAAATGTTTGTTTCGATTTTTAGAGTAAAATAAGTGAACTATGTACATATACGAATAACTATTTTTTATATTCCGAAAATTGAACAGCGGAAGTTTAATTACTTTTAACTTTGAAAATTTCAGTCCTAAATATATTTAAATTATTTAACAAGCTTTATAATTTATTTATAGTTGTAGCGGATATCCGGTATCAGGTATCCGGCTGTCCGGACAGTTTTTCGTCGGATATTCGGTATTTGGTATCCGACCAAGTCACTAGCCGTTACATCTCTAATTTATTTACATGTTTATTATATGATTTTTAGACAAATGAAGTAAAGTAAATACATATGTAGGTACTTCTAATTTTTTTTTTAGTTTCGAATTTTTTTGTAAACTTAATTTTTCAACCTTGATTTCAAATTTCTAAAATTGTTTTTTTAAGTTTTCTGCCGATCGATATTATTTCTGAATAGAACCAGCTGAATAACTAAGTAAAAGCAAAGCTTAAAATTTTAGGCGCTAGTTTTTTATTTAATTTTTGAGAGATGTTTACTAAAAATGCAATTGTAATAAGTGTTTGCCATTTAAATTTCAAATTTTCTCTTTACGTAGTGTTGGAATGAATAACTTGTGCATATTTTTCACAAAAGTTTCAGTATAAGTATATAGTTGTGGCCCTCTCAAACAAATTTCTAATTATAAAACGTAGAAAAAATAAAATCGTATATATCAGCTAATCACTACGTACATATGTATGTATATATGTATGTATGTGTGTATATTTCTACCCAGCGGGGAAAATATGAACAATTAAAACTGAACGTTTAGGAGCCCAGTATTGAATGCTGAATGCCGGCGTGCTACGGTAGTAAATGCAAGAAAACCAGTTACTTTTCAGTATTGTAACTATTATTTTCTAAAGTTTGTTATTCGCTGTGTTTTACCGAGTTTTAGTTAGAAATATGTATTATTTTGTTTTTATTTTTTGAAGAATGCGATTAACATTCATGCGCAAGTTTGCATAAAATTTAATTGCTTTAGGCTTAAAGATTCCCTTGTTCGCATTCACTATGTACACTTACACAGTACTTATACTGAATTTGTAGATTTTCCCGCGGGTATGGTATTTATACAATACTATATACATATGTATTTATAATATATAGCGGAAAAATATGTGAAATATAAAAAAATCGTGCTAATAAGTAAAATAGTTTGTTATTATTAGACTCTAAATAATTAAGTTGCACATACATATTAGTCCATTCCAGTGATAATTTGCATACATATCACTTGAATGAATGGCGCAAAAACCACTCAGGTTAAGCGAAAATCCTTTGACCCAAATCTTTGCTCAGATATTTAACCGCGAATCTTCGCAGTGGAATTTACTGGAATGCGACCATTTGCATGTAAATATGTACATATGTATGTACATGCTTATATGCATATACTTATAGTTATCACTTTGCTGCAAGAATTTCATAATTACATTTTCATTATTAGCTCATATCTTGTTGTGCAAAAATAGAAAATATATATTTATTATATAGCAACAACAACAAGAGAAAATGCTCACACTTTCCAATATAAGAAGTAAATTCCTTCAATTATTATTTATACTTATTTATTTAACAATACACATTATTTGTGAACAAAGCCGCCGTTATTAACGAATTTTTCCTTGACTTTTTTGGTTATGCTTGATTAATTTTATTTTTAATTTCATGGCACTCTTACAGCAAGCAAGCGTTATGTATTTCTTGACTTATTGTGTTGCTCAGATAATTGTATTGTAATGTGTTAGTAGTAGGCAAAATTAATTCACAGTGTAAAGAAATATATACAGCCTTAATGAAAAGTGACCAATGATATTTACAATAGGTAAAAAACTAAACAAAAAATAAATGCAAGAAAAAATACGTTAATAAATTATTTAGTATGATAATAACTTCAGTTCGATTGCCCAGCACTTTAAAATCGCTCGCATGTACATATGTAGAAATTTTGCTTTATTTACTATTTATTTACTAACTTTCAAATATGCATGTATGTATGTAAGCTAAGGGCATTATAGCTTTCTATATAGTGCTAGAGAACACGCAAATAAAAAGGAAGGAATTAAGTTACTGCGAAAATGCTAATGGTAAACATGTCAATATGTTAAATGTATGTAAGTAAACTTGGCAAATTTGCGTATGTAAGTTGAATCAGAAACATTTTACTTAAAAGAAAAGAACAGCTGGTGTTTTGTAAACAAATAATAATTTTCAGATTGTGTCAGAACGACCTAGTCGGATAATTTAAAAAAAGATGTATTTTTGAAGCCCTTTTTCGGAGTTTTTAAAGCGATAGGCCTTCCGTGCTCGACATTTTCCCCCTTTTTTCTTGAAATGGTCACATTTTCAAACTTTTTGATTCAGCTTATCTTTAAAGACGCTGGTTAATCGGAATGCATACACTTCAAAGTAGAATAATAATGTACGGATTTACTTTCCTCTACGATCAATTGTTGGTGTTTTAGATTATATTATGAATGGGCCTATCACACGGTCTCTTATTGAATACTCTAGATCAGGGCCAGCGAAGCTTTATACATACACGTGCCATTATTTCCAAAGAAACATTTAATGCAGCCATGACGTGCTCGTTCTTGGAGACAGTAGTTGACACTTAACCCTTAATTAGGCGCATAAATAAAATCACACAATTAGTCGCATGGGGTTCCGAGTGACCCCAATAAAAGTGTTGAAAAAAGAGTGTTACAAATAAAAAAAGGAAGTGTGTATTATCAAAAACATTTAAGTACTCTACTATCGTTAACTTAAAAAAACATACGTTCTACTTCAAACATAAAAAAAATTAAAAACTTACGTCCGTCAAAAAATTTTAAGTTAGTGGTCGCATGAGATCAGCACTCAAGAGAGTAGCGACACATGTGACGACTAAATAAATAAAACGAAATGTGTATTGTCATAAATATTAAAGCTCTTTATTATAGTTAAATTTAAGAAAGAAAAGCATAACTTTGACTTCAAACTTATATACAAAAATAAAAACTTACCCCCGCCAAAAAATGCTACGTAAGTGGTCGCATGGGGTCAGTACTTAAGAGAGTAGCGACACATGGGTACCAGTGTTGACTTAAATATAAACAAAATTGAATACTTTTTTTCTACCTGTTAAAATTTTTGTATTTAAATAGTCAAAAAGGACTGCCAACCAGATCCCGTATAAAGTTCCAGGAATTGTTGCTCTACGCAACTCCCGATCCGCGGTCGCCGCATTTTCAAACCTCCGAGTGTACTTCTGTCATTAAATCGTTTCTCTTAAAAACCATTTGCCGTTCAGAGGCAACCTAGAACTTTAAGTCCCTTTATTTTGCGTGACAAGATCAACACTCACATTATGGATAACATGATACCAAACTCGTTGTATGCATGCATTCAAAAAACTAGCGAAAGGGCAGCTGATTATTATAGCAGTATACATATATTGAAAGACTGAAATAGTAATAGTTGTCAAATTAAGCAGCTGTTAGATTATAAAATCCTTACTTTTGACCACAAAATTTAGCCTTAGATTGCCCTTACATTACTTACTTGCTTACTTTTTATTACTATAACTAATTTACCAAGCTTGGGAATAAACAAGCAGTAACTCCAAGCATTTTCGTTTTATTGAGACCTGCTAAATAACTTGCTTAATTTTAACGGGATTTATTAAATTTTTTTAACTATTTTGGTATACTTTATTTTTCAGGTGCGGCGACACGGGTGTGTACAAGCTGATGTTCTGGCCGTGACTAATTTACTTACCCCGCGGGGAGTTAGGAACAGTGTTGCCGCCCCCGAAAAATAAAGTTTAACAAAATCTTTCAAAAAGTTTAACAAATACCGCTAAAATTAAGCAACTTATTTAACGGGTCTTAATAAAACGAAAAATGCTTGGTGTTACTGTTTGTTTCTTCCTGAGCTTGGTAGATTGGTTATAGAAATAAAAAGTAAGTAAGTAAGTAAGTAAGGCTCTATAAAAGCATAAACAGACGGCAGCGTTGATCCGGATCAACTCGGGAATTAACTGCAGTTGATCCGGATTAAGTTCGAGTTAATCCGGATCAACGCTGCCGTCTGTTTAAGCTTTAAGGCTGAGTTTTGACGTCAAAGGTAAGGATTTTATAGTCCTCTAAGGGCCAATTTCAAATGAATATTTAAACGGCACTTAAGTTTAATTGTGGATTGTTGTTTAAATGCCATTTAGCTTTCGTTGGGTTTCAGATCAAGTTTGTTTAAATTGGCAGTACTGCTGCTTGTTCCTTGAAATTATTGTTGCATTTGCTTGTTTGTTTACATTTTCTGCTGAACAGCTGATTGTTTTTTGGTGGGATTTGGTGGGATTGATTAAACGACCTACCAATCAATATTGGTTGTTTGATATAAAAACAGTGTTGCATATTAAATGTATGATCTGAAAATGAATAGTGGAAGTTAATCAATAATCTCTACTTAAGTAGGCTATCTGAAATCGGGCCTAACAGTTGCTAAATTTGAAAACTATTACACATTATTTCAGGCTTTCAACACATACTCCTATAATAGTTATCTGCCCTTTCGCTAGTTTTTTGAATGCATGCAAAAAACGAGTTTGGTATCATGATATCCATAATGTGCGTGTTGATCTTGTCACGCAAATGAAGGGACCTAAAGTTCTAGGTCGCCTCCGAACGGCAAATGGTTTTAATGAGAAGCGATTTCATGGCAGAAGTACATCTGGATGACAGTCTCCCTAAACATAAATTTGAAAAATTTTTTGAAATAGTAGCTCTTCTTAACATTTTAACAGGCAGGAAAAACTTGATCAATGTTGCTTAAATTTAAGCAAAACGGTAACGCTGGTTAGGAAGCTAGAAAGAGCGCGAGCGTCCTCAAAGCACTCCAATAAATCGTGAAAAAACTAAGAAAAAAAAAAACAATTAAGCGTCTCTTAAATGCCTCTGTTTACTTTGTGCGCAGGGGCCAGCTTCTGCAGACGGCTAATATGTGTAGAATTGAATTGCAAGTTTCCAAAGTTTTAGTATTAGCGTGTTTGCCCATATTGCCCGATGGTCTTTCTGATTCGATTGATTCCAACTCTTTCTTTCTTTCGACTAAGTTTTTAGACCATATTGAATTACACTGAAACTCAATCAGCTGCATTTCAAAATCTTCGATTTCCAATCAATCAAATTTATACGAGTGCAATTTATCAAGTCAAGTCACATCAGGATACATAATAAGTAAATTTGAGTGTTTCCGATAACTCCTTGAATTCAGAAAACGTTGATGAAAATTCGTCGATGAGAGAATTTATTACCAAAGAAAACTATTCAGCGACTCTTGATCCGCCTGGTTTTTTTATCTAGATCCAAATCTAATTTAGACTTGTTAAGTTTGGCAAACTTTTGTAATTTTTGGAAACGATGGGGCATATTCATAGTCAAAATAAAGACGACACTAAAGTTAGTTTCAGCTTTTTCATGTAATGAATTATCAATTTAATATCTGCCAAAAAAGCTGCTACTAAATTTAGAGTCGACTCAAAATCTTAAAAACTAACTTTAAGTTTAGCCTAAAAAGGGCGAATGAGATCTATGCATTATAATTATAGTTTTATTAGAGCCTTGAAACTTTACGTTCAAATCATTCAAATGCTTGCACATATCCGTAAAAACCACCAATTTTGCAAGCCACGTATAAGCCTTAAACCTTCGTTTATTTACTGCCTGCGAAGATGTGAGGTCCAATATTTTTGAGAACTACGCCCATTATATCACCAAGGAAGGCGAAGCCATGCTTTGCGCACTAAGCTTATTGATGAACAATGCAATGGAACTCAAGGATCGAATGTCTTGTGTGTCTGTATTTTTGGCTCTTCTAACCTGTTGTCTTGTGTGTGAGTAGATCTTGCTTTGATCTCAAATTTAAATGAAAAAAAAAGAAATTGTGTTGATTTGGTAGTAAATATTACTAATGTTAATTGAAGAACTGAGTTCTCAATTAATACTGTGCTCAAATTATTGCGTGCCATCAATGGCACGCGTGCCTGAGGTTCGCCAGCCCTGGCCTAGATTGATAGAACGCTATGATTTTTCCGTACATTGTTTTTCTTTTAGCAAAATGTTTTTTTCTTACGTAGAATAATTTAAGGGTCAGCTATGACTTTTGGCTGAATAACTTGAATAAAAAAACATTGTTTTGGATGCTTTCAGTGCGTAAAATCATAAACAAGTATACTCTGTAATGAGCAGGGCCGAAGAAAATAAGCTCGAAAAAATCCATTTTAAGCGATTAGATAAGCACTAAAAGATTGGTAAATATGCTTGAAAAAATGCTCGCAAAACAAAAAAAAAACAAAATTAATCGCAGTTTTATGTTTTGTTTTCTATTCAGTTTATTTCAAGGAATGAAAACTTCTAATGGTCATACAAGTCTTGCTGATATTCTCAAATAATGAAAATCTGCGTTGGTCGTTAAAATTTTTTTAAATATTCGTTATTCTCCATTTAAGATAAATTATATAAATCTCTTCAAAAACACCATTGCCTTTCCGTAGAGACGAACCATTGGTTTTATATTTTTGTATCCAAGCAGAAATGCAATTGAAGTTACGGGTTAATACAAACTAAATCTGTTTTCATGTTATTATTTGTAAATATTTCTTTAGTTCGACGAATAAAAAAAAGCCCAAGAAATGGCCAAGAAAAAATTATTGAGCCAAATTTTCTTAAGCAGTACGAAGTTCTTAAGAAAAGAAAAGAAAGAAGAAATTTTCTTGAAGAGTACAAGAAGGCATCATTGTTTTCAACAGAAATATATGGCCGTTCCATTATTTCGTAAGGAAAAAGTGAGACAGCAGGCTGTAGACTATCAGATGTCAAAACTCCTTGGACACTACTATTCACACACACGAAATAATAGCACTTTCTTTCTTGACCATTTACTTAAAAGGTCTGTACTTAGCTTTATACATTGAAATAAGCAAAACAAGCATGATTGTTAAAATTAAGCTTGGAAACCCTGAATAAGCAAATAAAGCAATTTCAAGGAAAAGCTTAAACTTTTCGGCCCTGGTAATGAGTGACGCCAGAAAAGTGGCAACACGCTAGTGAAACGTCCAATACTACGCAGCTGATTGGTCGTGGTGTATAAAATTATTATTATTATGTTCGTATGTTCATTGATCGAAGGTGGAAAAATATGATCCATAAAGTATGTTAGTGAAAGAAAAATTAATAAAACTAAGTAAAAGAGTTGTCTGAGAGTATTGGAAATTTGTAACTCAAGTAGCACACTGGTGTATAAGTTGGTGTAAATTTAAAAATTTTGGTATAAATCTGATTAATTGTACCAAAATTCACAAATTTACACCAATTTATACACACACATACTTGAGTACACCATTGTCTGGCACATTGACAATGACATACACACTATTTAATAGCCTTATTCATAAAAAGCATAAAAAGTAAAGTAGCTTTAAAAAAGGTTTACGAATGTTGATTTCGTTTCTTCCGAAAAAATGTCGCCCTTCCCCAGTGCAAAATGTATTCAATGTTACACTCAATACTGTCAAAGGGCATGCCTTTGCCTTCTTGTCGTTGTCTAGCTCATGTATTTTATAATATTGTCGTTTTAAACAACCATCTGATTTTGAGGGCAACCATCTTCTCTGACAAAGCTTCAAAGGGCAGAGGATGTGCATTTTTTTGTCTTACAAGAGTGTGACATTTTAACAAACGAACACAAAATTTTCTAACCCTTTGCTTTCAATTTGGTATCGAACACTAAAAGAGAAAGTGGCACTCAAAAGGCGTTTTTTTGGTATAAACGAAATCACCATAAATAAAAAATGTACGTAAACGTCAATTTATAAAGCTCTTTAAACCTACTTAATTTTTTTGAATAAGGCCAATATACTATACATTCAGACATACGCACCGACACATATCGTTAGCTTAGTGAGTGGAAAATCCATTTTTAAACATTTTACAGGAGAGGAAACAAATTTCGTTTAACCGTATTCTTCAAGTATTTTGTTAAACTTTGAACACACAATTTTGCATGTTTAAAACAAAACAAGATTCAATATGAATACAAAGAATTCGATATTAATTTAAAAAAAAATCGTATTATTTTGGAATTTTCTGTGCATTTTTTGGATTTAGATTTCACTGAATATAAACGGGACGAAATAAAACAAGTACCTTAATTCTTTTGAAAGCGATACATTTTTAATATCTCTTGCTTCCGTTATCAAAATACATATGAGTTTTCACAAAAAATGGACCTAGCAACTTTTCACTCTAAGTTAACGATATCATACAATAGATAACTACCATCACCTTCCCTTATAAATACATGCATATGGTTTGAGCAAACCGTGGTGTAGCTAGATTGTGTATAAAAACTAGTTTCTACACACGGGTCAAGATGGAATTGAAAGCTACTAAACCAACCCTTAAATTGAGCTTATTTGGAGATTTACTAAGTAGCAATGTTTTATGATCAGCACCTATTTTTGAAGTATTCTTTTAAAACAGGCTAGCCTAATAAGCTCCCTACATACGTTGCTAATTATTTTTGCTTCCAAAAAATTAAAAATTTACTTTCGAGTAGAATGTCCCTTAATTTCTTTAATAAAAAAACAAAACAAGTTTTTTTCTAAGTAAATATGAATGACGGATAATAGCTTTGGAAAAAAAAATCAACCAAAAAATCGGCCGTACATGCATTTCTTAAATAAATATTTGTGTTGTATCAAATACTCTAACTTAGCATTAATAAATACATATAAATAAAATGAATATCTAAAATGACATTTTGGGCGTTAAATTCGATTTGATAAGAAACGAAGTGAGCCACGTATAATTTATTAGTGCATTTTCTACGTTTCTGTTCATTTCTTAAAAGTTTAGGATTTCAAGGAAGAAAGAAGAAGAGAAAAAACGGGAGCATTCTGTTGGGGAATGCTTTTCATCAGTTTCAACTTAATAAAGTTTCCTTTTATTGCTGTAAAAATCATTGATAGTTTTGGAATTTTGTAGCGCGAAATTATACAGAGAGGGAAAAATAAATTTAGCGGAACTTAACAAAATGGTGTTTTTTGTTTCTAGTTTTGTTAAGTTCTTAAAAGTAAACAAATGTTACGAAAACTTAATAACATAGGCTCCAATAGGTTTTACGTTTTCCAATTCTTATAATATATGCGACATATATGTATGTATGCAGGTATAAAACAAATAGTGATAACAGCCAATTCAACATTGTTACAACAATACATCTGTAGAAAACCTTAAGTACATTTAAACTGCATATCAGCACATACTTAACAGTTGACAATGCATGGAAATAAACGTAAAATGTTCAGCGAAAATTTAAACAAAAAACATTCAAAAATCCATCTACCTAACTACATGAAAATATAGTGTGTATGTATTGTATATAAATATAAGTTGAAAAAATAGAAAACAACATATTAAAAAAGTTTGTGTACAAGTTCAGCGAAAGAAATGTATTTATAAACTATTTACATATGAGTGACTCTTTTATTAAGCGTTCTCTTCGCTCGAGTTTTTAACTCAAAAAACCTTAATCTCTATAGTTGAACAAATTCCATTCCCTGGTAATAAAATTACAAAGTTAGTCCTGAACTGCCGACTAACCACCACTGTACATACATACATTTGCCTTTAAGGAGTTAAATAAGAATAGAACAACTGATCTAAACGCATAAATGCCTTGTAACTACATAAACCTCGAAAACTTACTTAATTTTGTATCGAAAAGAGGTTTATTTACGAGGTTTGCGCGGTTACGAGGCACAGTTCACATAATTCTGACAAAATAGTGTGCAATCTAGAAACTATAATCATAACGGTTAGGTTTTTGCCATACCCTATAAATAGAGCTTGAAGATTGAGCAAATTAATGCCTATCATCATTTTAAAGCTGTTTTCCCTGCACATCGACGCAGCGCACATTAGAGCGATACGATACGCGATACCATATGCTTACGGTTCTAAGCTAAGAGATCTTAAAAGCTTCTTCAATGATCCTAGATGTATTCACCCAAAAACAGCATCCTTATAGTAACATTACAAATTTGTAGGATATTTTTCTTGAGATATTCATCCCGCAAAATTTGTTACAAAAAATTCGTTAAATTTTAGTATAATAAAATGCAAGTGCAATCAGTGGTGCTACCATTCCGCAGACCCTGGGGTCAAGCCTGTTTCCGATCAACATCAAAAAATAAACAGACAAGTTTTTGTTCTAATAGCGGTCGCCCCTCGTCCGGCAATGGCAAACCTCCGAGTGTATTTCTGACATGAAAACCAGCTTCTCATAAAAATACAATCGCCGTTCGAAAATGGCGTAAAACTGTAGGTTCCTCCCCTTTGTGTTACAACATCAAAGCGTACGCCAGAAATTGGGGTAGAAGCTCGGCCTAACGCTAACATATTTAGGGGATTCACAAGACGTGTTAACCGTCGTAAAATCTTAAGCTTAACACTTGTTTATGTAAAATAGCGGTTAAAATGGTTGGGGGGTTGGCTAATTATATATTCTTTATCAGTTTAAAAGAATTTCGGTTTAGTTAGAAATCCCCTAAAACCATTTTGATTAAAAAAGATGTTAACCTTAAGATTTTACGACGGTTAACACGTCTTGTGAATCCCCTAATTGTGTAAGCGCCAATCTATTATTTTTAAAGTGCAAGTTTAAAGTGACTTACCGTTAATTTTTGGTATATTTTTTTCTTGAAAGTGTTACGCATTTTTTTCAAACAAAGGAAGTAGCGCGTTGCACTTTGTTATACTATATTTTAATGAGCTACAAAACTGCAAATCAAATTTTTTCTTAAGGATCTGATTTTGAGGAAACTTTGCAGAATTCATTTTCATAGTTTTTGCAAAAAGTCGGAAATTTGGATTTATATGTTCTTGTTGGGAAAAGAGCTTTACTTTCATAAAAAATAATAAACGTTAAATATACAAAAGCAAAATATCCAAACCTGGCTAAGATGCTGAATCCTAATTTATATTTTGGTCACGGTATGTGTTCCTCAATTCGAAGCACAGACATTCATATTAGAAAATAATAACTGTTTATGGAGAAAATTACGATCATATACCAACATCACTTAAAACTGGTTCAAAGGCACGCCATTTTAAGGAGCTGTCAAGCGTGGAAATACGGAACACCGAATACGGGACAAATACAGGACATTAAAAGAAATACAGAACATTTGGCGTCCCGTATAAAATAAATAAATTTCCAGGACAATTGGACAGGACTGTCCACTATAATACAGGACGGATGGTCACCGTACATATGCCGTGTGATTGCAAACCATGTCGCACGGCCGATACGCATGTGATATTATGCCGCACGGCCGATACACAAGCGATATTATGTCGCTGCAGTGTCGCTGTCGTGCAAGTGTGCACAGGTTTCATCGCTTCCTACCAATTCCCACGTACACGATGTCGCTTTCGTATCGCTCTAATGTGCACCGTGCCTCTAAGACCTTTTGTTTAAGCGATTTATGCATTTCCCGCATAAACAAAGAGCAGCGAACACACACATGCACTTGTATTGCATTTCGCGGATAAGCCAAGTGCAGCGAACAAACGCACTTATTTGTGTTTAAAAGAGACGCACTCGTTCTTAAGCTATGAACACATCGAGAACGACATCACCACACGACACGACATTAAGGTTTTATCTACATAATCTAAATGCTGTGTGGACGGCGACGTGAATTTTTTTGAATGCGACAGCGACATCATGAATTTGTTTGAGTTTGACATAAAAGAAGAGGATAAATCTAATCTTTCGCTAGAAAAATAGAAATGGATCTAATCTGCCCACAGCTACATTTTTGGCTAGTCGCGGTGCTGCCGTGTCGTCGCCAAAATAATTATCTACATAAGTGTACGTGTTAAAATAATTTGACAGCTGTGGTCCGTAGGGCGTCGTTCCCAATGTGTTTCAAGCTTTAATTCGATGTGCATTGTTTATGCAATTCTCAAATCTCTCCTTGCTGAACATAGCGAAGTGATAAGTCGCTGACATTTCCAGCCACGGTAAACGCTTACCCAGCTTGGCTATCACACGGTGCTTTAAGCATCGCTTCCACTCCACTCCCGGAGTAATTTTTGACATGGTAGTAAGCTACGGCTTACACGCCACACCGGGGCTCTGCATAAATTCATCCCGGAATAAATCTCAGCTAATTGCACAGCAGCCCGCGGCAGCTAGAGCTTGACTCCTCCAATGGATTCCCCAAATTTTACATGGGAAAAGGGTCACATCTTGAGCTACCGCTTCACCGGCCTGCCCGTATCTCTCTCTCTCTCTCTCTCTCTGTCTCTCATATCAGGCATATGAAGTCCGTGGGTGACTATGTGGGTTCATTGACAAAGGTAATCCCTATCTCCTCTACTCCTCTAACACACAACTCTAAACCTGGTCTCCCGCTCTCCCTCAGCTAAACACCTTGTTCTTGTGATGATTTTACATAAACAAATAAATATTGTTTTAAGTAGTGCACTTTTTTGCATGCATCGTAAAACGTTACTTGTAGGTGTATGTGCTGATATTGCAGTATATGAACTAGTAATTATGAGTTATTGCATTTTGCATATGATCGGTATGTGATTGGTATGTTAGTGTTGCTTAGACTCTTTGATAAAAAAGTTGATAAAATATCAGATATATGCATATGTAGTTAAAGTAGAACATTAGGCCATACAATATATTTATATACGTACATATATCATTTTCATAAACACACATCCATTCCACATTTAGAACATATGTACATATGTATGCATGTATCATTTTTTTCAAGCCTGTAGTGAATTTTGATATTGCAGCTTGACAGTGTTATAAAAAAAAAACAGGGATTACACACGAAAATACCTCAATGTCGAGGCTCCAGTGTGACATAAAAATATGTTTCTTATAGTTCCTGAACTCTCCATTTTATATAGAAAACACGAATTGACGCACTGATCTATTAACGACCTGTACTTTTATAAAAAATATAATGGGAAAAAACAAACAAAAGAAATATAGACAAATCCTGCTAAAATTATGCGTTTCTATTTATGTTTTTGTCACCGCATTTAAGAAAAAATTGCTCAACTATTTGTTTGCTCGATTGTTAATGTACTTTTAGGACAGTGTGCCATGTTTAGCTACTTTCATAGATGTTCAAAGTTGAAAAATAAGAAAAATAGAGATTTTTTCAACTTTACCCGACGAAAATTACAAAAAATCTAGTCTCGCAATTCATTAAAAATTAAGAAGACTTTAAATGCTTTATAAATCTAAAATTTTTATGAAAATGGCACTTAATAAAGCTTTTTAAATCTAATTTGTTTTTAAGGAATAAGGTCATAAGTCCAACAACACATTTGGGGTATTCACAACGGCGTCATAGGTGTCGTATTGTTGTATGTCGTACATTTTAAACACCTAAAAAATATATTAAGAGGGTTCACAAAGTACCCTCAAAGTGATATTATGAATTTTCGCAGTGTTAAAAAATAGTTGGTTGTGGTTTTAAGTTCTCTAAATATTTATTTAAGCTTTTAAAGTTTACGACATACAACAATACGACGCTTTAAATGTCTATAAATCCTCTTTTAAAAACATATTTCATTTTTACAATCGGATGAAAAATTATAATTATAATAGATAAATGAATTAAGAAAGAAAATATCTTCTTTTATTGAAAAATCGAGAGTTCGGGAAGAAAAATACACCTATTTTTATTATGCACTTGACCCTACCCACACAGCCTACATTAAGTTTTTTTCGTGTTTTTTGTAGCACGGTGTAATTATTTTTCCTTTTTCTATAATCGAATTCGATTTCAATAATACAATTAAGGCTTTTAAGTGTACAAGCATTAGTGGCAACTTTCTCTATACAAATAAAAAGTAAATCTTTATAGGTATGTACGTATGTAAATAAGCCTATTCGAGTAACTTTTCGGTTTTAATATGTACACTGATACGTACACTGAGTTCTGAGGAGACTATCAGGGCAATTCTGGCAATTGTTCTTCAACTCATCACAGTCTTGCAAGACAAAAGTATTTCGTAAGACACTTGTCAATTCTGCCAACTATCTTGAAAGCTCCTTTCTGTCTTTCGGGAAACTAAATGAATGATCTCTTAGCGAGGAAGTCTTAGAGTTATTCTGTTTGTCGTTTAGCAATAGCTTTTCTAAACGTATCAACAAAAGAAACACTCTAACACGTTGAACTATATTTAAAAAGGAAAATTTTTTTAACAATAAAATCTTAAAATCTAAAGAAAATCTAAAAAAAAAAAAATTAATTAAAGAAACAAACTAACTTAAAAAAATTCGCTGCCCGATAATTGGATTGCTACGCCTGGTGGAGAAACGCGAGAAAAATGATTTTCATACATACTTATTCATCAGCCTTTCTGTCAAAAGAACTTTGCACAATTAAAATTGGCAAAAGGGAGCTTTTGTCTGCGATTTTTATTTCAGCAGATATTTTTGCAGTGAAATTATAACTTCCACTGACATTTTGTAACAATTTGGAAAAGTTTTACTTGAGTAAATGCTGCAAAATAAACTGAAAGCCCAAGTCCTTTGCATAGCCAGGGAGAAATTCGCGTATGGAAAGGATAACATGTTTGTCAAGTCATAGGATAGTCAAGAAGGAAGCAAAAAATTGTGAATTCGAGTTTACCATAACAATAAGCGGGTGCTTTTATTTTTTGTCTAAAAGACAGGTTGTTAATCCATTTTTACAAACTCTTGCAATCAAATGTGCCGATATTATGCATTACATTGGACTCTCAACTAAATTAGTTTAAAGTGAGTATTTCGTATTTTTAAAGACCTGTATTTAATACATTCCGCTGTAATGGAAAAACGGAGAATGTAAGTATTTTAAAGCTTTTTATAAACACTTTCAATAAAAAAAGAATACGTCGATATTTTTCATGCTGTGGCGTATTTCGAGTTTGATGTTCGAAAAACCCCGAAAGTGTGAATTTGTTTCAGCACATTGGAGCTACCACCAATGACTTGTGCAGGAACTAGAAATAAATACTTATGTAAATTGGTGAAAGCATATCGGATCAACTTTTTATCTGTTGTACTCTACAAGCCCAGTTGGTAAGCTGAAAGGTAGAGGGAAACATTCATATTATTAAGGCTAGGTTTTTATGGCACTTTGATTATTGTTGCACAGTCTATACTTTTTGGCTTTATTTAATATTTTGCGTTATTTTAAAGCGAATGCCTCTGAAAGTGTATCGCCCCCCATACCATGACACGGCCACCAGCATGTTTTACCGTTTTGTTTAAAATATTGCTATTTAGATCCCCACTTTCTTAACGCCCAACAGATCCAACAGGTTAAATTGGAATTCATCCGTGAAAATAGCCCGACCCCGGAAGTCAGTAGATTGATTAACATACTAATTCTTGAATTGCAATAGCTTGATGAATTTTGTTTTCTGATAGGGAGGGTTTATTGCGCGGTGTGTATGCTCGGAAATCCAACGAATGCAGACAATTCTTCACAGTCTGTGCGTGGACAGCTATTTTGCAATATCTACTGTGGATTGTTTTGGACCTTTCTTGATATATCGAGCAAAGCTTCTCTCTACCTCTGATGAATATATTTTCTTTGGTCTTCCACTTCCTCCTGTTATTTCTAAATTTCCTTTCTTTTTATATTTTGTTACTATGTACTGAATAGTAGTGGGCTTACATGGAATCCAAATTACGCGAGCTTCAAATCTTGAAAAATCCTGGCCTTAAAAGTGATGTTTAAAATATATGGGAGAATATACCCCAAGATATTAGCCGGAGCTTTGTTTATTCTACGAATAGAAGGCTTAGAGCCAGACCGTATTTAGGGGGGGGGGGGGGGGGGGGGG
>NW_023458563.1:33258350-33266552 GCF_013731165.1 Rhagoletis pomonella
GGGGGGGGGGGGGGGGGGGGGAGGTTATTTAATGTTGGTTTTTTTTTATATATATAGTTAATTCTTTAACAAATCCCGTGTAAATCCAAGTTTCCAAACTTGTGCAATACTAAAAAAAATTCAACAAACTTTCGTACAAATTTCGAGCCTTTTTTAAAATTCTAAAAAATCAATCGTAGTTTTTAGCCATTTGAAACTTGTTCTTTATTCTACTACAACTGCATACTCAGAATCTAATTAAAAAACTCGAAATTTTTACGAAAATTTGTTGAATTTTCTTTAGTATTGCACAAATTTTTAAGGCAATGGCACTCGATTGTTACATTTATACAGATTAGTACATTTTTATATTGGCCTATTGGTACAAAATAAAAAATGGCACATTTTTTTGTAGTCAAAAGATTTGTACAATCCGGCGATGTTCTAATGAAAAATTTCAACAAATTAATTTTCGTGATTGGGATAAAGAAAATTATTTGGTTAATATACGTATGTCAACAAGTGGTCGAAAATATCTCAAAAAATTAATGTTTGAAGGCAGTCTTGAAAGTTTTAGACTCGCACATAAGCAAAGTGAAGTCCCTTACTGAATGCCATAGCTTTTAAAATGAGAACACATGGGCTACTTCCTAATGTGGAATCAGAACGGATCTGTATTGACCTATGCGAGAGGTCATGAACAAACATGGAGGACCGAATCGAAAAAGTTACCAAATTGAAAAACAAATTATCAAATTTTATAATGAAAGAAAAAATTTATCAATTTTGATTAACAATTATCAACGCGGCAACGCTGGTTTTGACCCGTTAATCGTTTTGAATTTAGTGTACAAGTTGTTTTTGGTTTCAAAAATGAGTTTCTTAACGTTGCTTAAGCTTCCGAGCTAAACTAAGCTATTTGAAATAAATCTTTACTGTTGATATAGAAAGGAAGTACCTCTGTTTAAATAATTTTTGGTTTTGTCTAAATAGCTTAACTTAAGATTTTTGATTTTGAAGATGGCTACCTTTAATGTAAAACTTTTGTTTGGTTCATTGTATACCCTTTTTTACTCTGGAACGAACCTTGCAAATTATAGGTATAAGCTTATGCCGCATTATGTATACTACAGTGGCATCATGAGCAGGGCAGTCTGACATACATACTGGACTTAAATGCTTTAGGTTGTCTTCAGAAAATGACACCAGGAAAAATCGCACTTCGATAATTATTAAAATTAAATACCTGTGCAATATCTTGGGCTGTAAAAGCATAGCTCTCAGCAAAATTCATCTGAAAGGTTACACAGGCCTGCGAAATTTTGCTTTTTCTTCCCCATTCCAATAATATATTAAAATACTTCTTTGGTTTTTTCTGGCACGTGGAGATTTTTTTATTGGTGAAATGTATATTTTATAGAACTTTTAGCAATTAATTAACTTATAATTGAATTTTTACCTAAAAAACTTGCAGTATTATCCAGCACAAGACTAAGTACATCAGAGAAAAACTTATATTTCCAAGTTAACACTGGTATTCCGAGTTAATCCTAAGAAAATTGAAAAATATTATTTTATCGAAAAAAAACTTGATGGATTATTTTTTTGGTAGCGTAGTACCTACCTAATTCCTACCCAAATTCCTAATTAGTTTTTTAAGGGAAAACCATACTGGCCTGTGTAACGACAAACCGGATGGCATGTTTATCTCAGTATTTTTAACGATTTTCATGAAAAGTCAGAAAGACTTATGTAATTTCGAAGTTGCCGATACAGCGGCGGATGAAGAATTTTTATTTTTTTTGGGGGGTTTCGAAATTTTCATTTCCTTTAGTTTTATTTCCAACAGATCGCCTGCAAAGTCTTGGATCCGTGAAGTCCTCCATTTATGCATTTTTTGCAGTTGAAAGAGCGCTTGCTTCGCCCATTCTTTATCTGTTATAGTTTAAATTATCCCTTAAATTCCTAAAAAGGTTTTAAGTGCAATTTTAATAACTTTGCTATACACTTGAAGTGTATAGTGAATCAAAATAATAAGCATAATTTTCGTGTATGTAGGTTGATGAAAAGTGGAAAAAAATCCAAGTAATCAAGGTGTTTTCTTCATTTTCACAACTTTTATTCGAAATTAATAATTCTTCAAAATGCAACCGAAAAGAAATTTCTCTGATTCCCACAAGTCCAGGTATAAGATTGGATCTTGAGAAAAATATGTGGACCTATTCAAGTAAAGCGTAGGGTGTATATAGGAACTGTATGATCAACCAAACTCGAGATACCTGAAGAGATAAAAAACAGTTGCTTTAGGTCAGTGGAAACTTCTACATATATATGTTTTGTTTTGACTACTCTTTACACTTGTCTCAATAAGCTGAAGGCAGCTTAATAATTAAGCGCCCATTCCCCGACAGGTGTCCAAAGATCTCTTTTATGAGCGCTTGGAGCGTACAAAATCGTGCTTGGCGATTTCAATGCTAAGGTGGGCAAGGAAGGGATCTTTGGCGCCACTATCGTAAAATTCAGCCTCCACGAAGAAATGCCCGATAACAGACTTCACCGGGGCCTGAAATATGGTATTATTAGTACTACACCCACTGCTGAATATGGTTAGATGAACGCATGCCCGAGTTTGCACTGCCCAATCCACAAGAAAGGCGATCCCGTAATACGCGCCAACTACCGCGGCAATGCACCAAATCTTGGAAAAGACCCGCGAGAATAGGATCGACACACACCATCTATTCGTCGATCTCAAACCCGCTTTCGACAGCACGAAAAAAAGTTGTCTTTAAGCCGCGATGTCTGAATTTGGTATCCCTGTGAAACTAATACGGCTGTGTAAAATGATGGTGAGCACTACCACCAGTTCCGTGAGAACTGGATGGACTTCTCCGAGCCGCTTGAACACAATAAACTGCTCAGTATCTGAATTTTTAACGCACAAACGTGCTTATACGATTTCCTTCGTTACATATTTACATATGTATGTATATTCTAGCGCGATGAAATATATAGGATGTGCAAAAAAAGTATTTCTTTCCCGACCATGTTCGAAAAGATGGCGTCTTAAAAATAACATCTGCATAAAAATAATTCGGTCTAGTGGAAAATAGTCATGCGAGATTGATTTAAAAGCTCAGAAGTTTGTATAAAAACGATCCAATTAATTACCCTTTTATAACTCTAGTTGATTTATTTGGTTATAATTTAAAAGGCAATGATTATTTTCCGTCCATGCTCTATATAACACTATATATAAATACGCCACAATAAAATTTTTAAACCCCTTTTATAAGGGGACCGTTCGCTTGATTTTAATAAAACATACACCGCTTTGAAGGACAAAACTTCTTCTAATCCAGAAGCACGAAATTCTATCAGCAGGCCTTCCCAAACTTTTTTCATCGCGGCACCCTTGTTGTGCTAAAAAAAAATTTCGCGGCACCCCTACTCTTCAAATGTCTACGAAAACAAGAAAACACAATGCAAACTTTATGCTCCTTTAGATTTAATTTGAGGACTGAAATTGTTTTGATGATGTCATAATTTCCCTTAAGTTTATTGGGGACTTTGACAATTTTACCCTGAAATTATTCGACGCTGAAAGCTTTCTGGTGTATTTGTTTTTTATGTAAACATTCGTTGAAAATGCAGTATTACAGATAAATGAAAAAGTAAAAGTCACTAGTATTTTTAATGCATCTTGCCAACTGCAGTATTTTCTGCATACACTTGCATCAAGAACTCTCTTGGCTCCCTTCGTAGTATTTAATATTCAAAGTGCTGTCTTCACTGATGTCCAGAAGGTTTTCAAAAGCTTAATTTGTCATCCCAGTAGGTTTACTTTTCGGGTCACATGAAAACGGGTTTGTTATCCAGCTGTAGACATCCTCAGAGTTAATGCTGGAAAATATTCGACAATGGTTTCTTTAAATCTTCTAAGTTAACGCAGGCAATGCCGGTTAACGCTAAGAAAATAACTTGTATCAATTTTCTTAGCGTTAACTTCGAAGTTACATACGTTTTTCTGATTTATTTTGTTTATTTATGGGGTTTTCATGCAAATTGCTAGAAATTCTAAAATATACAAGTCACCAATCAAAAAAAATTTCGACGTGCTAGAAAAAACCAAAGATGTATTTTAATTTTGCAGGCCTCTGTTATCTTCGCAGCGTCATCCAATACGGGTTTTAAATCTAGTGGCGGCATCTTCCTAGTCGCCAGGCAATACCGAGGGATCATACAGTGACCTCTCGTGGCGTTTTCTGACTCTTGCTTCATCCTAGACATCGCTCCTTTCGTTTTTCCAACCACTGGGGCTGCTCCATCACTGCAAATATCCGCAGACTTGCTCCATTTCAAACCATTTTTCTGGACAAAGTTGTTGATAGCTTTAAAAATTTCGTCGCTAGTGTTGTAAGTCTCAAGTCATCAAATGTTCTTCTTCGATTTGCATTGCGAATGGGTACCTCACTAACACGAGAAGAACTTTAAGTCCCACTACGTCGGTACTTTCGTCAAGTTGCAAACTAAAAAGTTCACAAGTTTTCACACTTTTTATAAGTTCGTTCTCGACTGCCTCTAACATAGTGTTGATTCGCTCTTTCACAGTGTGATTGTGAAGTTCCAAAGAAACTGCTGCGCTTGTTACAAGAATAGCCCAGCCAGGAAAAAATCCGAGAACGGGAAGAAAAGTCAATAAAACACGGATTAGGTCTACAAAAGTACCGAAAATGGTTGTGAAAAGGGTACGTTTTCGACTATTTTTCTGAAAATTCTCTGATTAAACTTTTCGTGTCCAACCGTATGTGAGCGCGATTTTTCTTGCCTATATATTTTTTGTTTCATTTGAAGTTACCTACTATATAGTACATTTATGTCTCCACAGAAGTGGAACATAGAGATCTGCGTGCCTGCATTGAGTTTCATTTAATTTGTTTTATCAGTAATTTCATTTTTTTTCCTTTTTATAATTTTTTGAAATGCGCATTTAAATGCAGTTAATTATATGTAAAATGAGGTAGACTTTTATAAAAATTTAAATATTAAATAAGCAAAAGAAATATAGACTAAAGTGGTTGAAATAAGCAGGGACGGTAATCATTATGAGTAAAATTATTTGAATCAGCATTTAATCATTATTTTATGATTTTTGTGTTTCGCTCAAAAATAATAATTGTTATTGATTTTTATTTTTTCGCTCAACGGAAATGATTTTTCTTTTTTTGATCACAAATAATGATTATTTTATGATTTTTATTTGTTCGCTCAGAGATAATAATTATTGTTGATTTTTTTCACCTTAACGATTATTTATGAAATTAAAAAGGCCATATAGACGCAACTTACTGAAATTCCGCCCTGAACATTTTGGGACTTATTCCTTTTATAAGGGTCTCGCTACCTCTGAAAAAGCTACGACGGAAATAGCGCTGGTATATCTTTTGCGTTTTTTGAATGATCATTATTCTTAAGTGAAAAAATAAAACTCAATTTATATATTAATACGCTAACATAAATTTTGTCTCCGTTCGTTTGGCGATTCTACCGAACCGATTTCAAAACCAAGAACACCATTGGAAAGGCATTTTTCCGTTTTTATGGTTTCACAATTGGTTGAAAATTACGGCTAAAACCGTCGTTTAAACATTTTCGAATTGTGTATAGATGTTGCTGCAACATGTTCAATTTGACATGTTTCGCCTGTTGTTTCACTACACATTTGAAATTAAGCTTTGAAATAAATATAAATATGAAGATGAAGAAATAAATAATAACTGTGAAGTCAAAAAAAAAGAAGACAAAAGTGAAGATAAAGACGAAAATGGAGACAATGACAGATACATAAGAATTAGGGTAACTGAAAGGGTAAGAATATTTCTTGAATTTATGAAGTGAAACTTCTTTAGCGGCAGTTGGTTGGTTGGGAGTAAATTGTCAAATTCAAGAGGAATAATGTTTAGCGGTTTGAGAATAAAAACAAAAACAAAGATGCCTAGGGGTACAGGCAAAAACGAAGATCAGAGTAAATTTAAACACTTTAAGGTAAAGGTGAAGAGGAATATGCAAAAATAAAGATAAATATGAAGAAAAGGATGAGGATGAAGATCGATATTATTATCGATATAAAACTCGACATTTTTATCGATATAATAATCGATTTTGCTGTCGATAAAATAATCGATATTGTTATCGAAACTGTTATTGATTAAATAACCGCCATTGTAATCGATATAATAATCAATATTGTTTTCGATACAATAATGGATATTGTTATCGGTATAAGAATCGATTAAATAATTGATTTTGTTATCGATTTAGTCGTTTATATTGTTAACGATATGTACAATAATAGATACTGATGATTGTTGTATTTATCGATGAATTAATCGATTTTGCAATCGTTGTATTTTTCTATATGTTTATGGTTATTGTTATCGGTATTTTTATCGACACAGTTAACAACAGGGTTATCGATATACTGATCGGAACATGGAATGTGATCACATTACATGACAACACATCACATTTTATCACATGATATGAAGAGACATCACATGATATTACATCACATAATATTACATCACATAATATGATATCACATCACACGATATCAACATGACATTATATGATATGACATCACATTATATGGCATGACATCACATGACTTGACATCACATGATATGACATCGTATGACATGACATAGCATTACATGACGTGGCATCACATGATATGACATCATATGACATGAAATCAGAGGATATAACAACACATGACATGACATCCTATCACATCACATAAAATCACGTCATCGCACCTCATCTCATCTACGTGAATAGAAAAAGAAAAGGATGTAAGCAAAGATGTGAAAGATAAAAACAAAGATGAAGACCAAGGTAAAGTTACCGATTTCAAAACCAAAAACACCGTTGGAAAGGTAATTTTCTGTAGATGAGGAGAGTTTTTATAGTTTCGAAATTGGTTGAAAATCGTCGTTGAAAAATTTCCATATTTGTGTATGGTTGTTTTTGCAACCTGTTCAATTTAAGCTGTTTCGCATTTTGTTTTACTTCGTATTTGAAATTAAACTTTGAAATAAGGATAAATGTGAAGATGAAGAAACAATTGATAACGATGAAGACAAAAAAAGGCAAAAGTGAAGATAAAGACGAAAATTGAGATAAAGGCGAAAATGGAGACAATGAGAAATACATAAGAAGTAGGTTAACAGAGTTGAAATTCTCCGACAGGAATCGAAATAATATCAGCCATAAAGGTTACTGAAATTTATCGAATCATCGAAGTTTATAATTATCGAAATTTATCCATGCTCATTAAGTTACCGCAACGTATCGAATTGTTCAAACTGATCAATGTTTACTGAGTTGTCGAAATTTATAGACACAGAAACTTAGTTGTCCAAATTTGCGGATAGTTATCGAGCTATAAAAACGTGTGGGATTAACGAAATTTGTCAAGTTAAAGAAATGTATCAAGTTATCGATATTTATTGAATTATCATTATTTACAGACTTAACGAAATTTATCGAGGTGTCTTTCAACTTACAGAGTTATCGATAATTATCGATCTACTGAAATTGGTTGGTTCAACGAAGCGAAGTTTATGGAATTTTCAAAATGTATCGATTTATCGAAATTTCAAGGTTATATAAGCTTATCGATTTATCACTGCTTATTGAATTTAATCGTCTTAACAGAGTGTAACGAGTTATCAAAATGTTTAGATAGTTTTCGAAAAATGTGGAGATGTCAAAAGTAAAAATTTATAAAGGTATCCAAAGTTTTTACATTTTTGAGTTATCGAAAGTTGAAATTCATCGAACTATCGATATGTATCAAATCACTGTAATGTATCGATAAACTTGAATGTATCGGGTCAATTCCAAGTCCTGGCGAAGTACTCCAAAGACCTTCTCAGTTACGTTTTAGCAGAAGATTTTCCGGTTAGTTAATTTGTACCGTGTAAGTTTTGCTACGTGTTAAGTTAGAAAACCTCTCCAAGGTTCTAAAACTAGAAAAACTGTCGAATTTCGACAGTAACTGGCACTCTAGTAATAATTATTAGCTTTGAGCGAAAAAATAAAAGTCGTAAAATAATCATTATTTTTGATCGAAAAAAATAAAAATCAAGTAATAATAATTACCTTTGAGTGAAAAATTAAAACTCAAATATTAATTACTCTTTTTAAAATTAAAACTCA
>NW_023458563.1:33266562-33313669 GCF_013731165.1 Rhagoletis pomonella
AAAATTAAAACTCAAATATTAATTACTCTTTTTAAAATTAAAACTCAAATATTAATTACTATTTTTAATCTTTATTGATTTAAATCGAAAAATAAAAATCATTGTAAATTACAGTAGGGCCTACGAACACAAATACGTGAGTATAGTTAAAACTGTTACGACAGTTACAACTTGTTGATTTTTTTGGTTAAAATTTAAAAAATCATGATTATTTTCCGTCCCTGGAAATAAGGCGTTTCTATACATATGTTGACTTAAGCTTTTTTTGCATCGTGATTTTTCCAACATGCCTTAAGTTACTTTATCAGATATGTACACGCTAAACTATTGTTAAATGCGTATAAATTTAATTAGTCTTTGTTTTGTTACTAATGAAATATTTTTCAACTTAAATAATAAAGTAGGTTTCAAACCCGTTTGTTTATTATTTATTATATGGTAGGACAGCTTTTCAACCTATATTGATGTAATTTTTTCATGTTAAGTTGTTGGAAAATAATGAATATCTAAATCCCGGGACTAATCCTGGGATTGTATGAACGATGTCCCGAAATCCCCGGGCTTCCAAATAACGAAAAAATTAACATTCCTAGTTTATACATACAAATTTATAATGAAATAACAATTTAATTTTGATAAGATATTTATTAATACAATTTCTTTTCTCCTAGGTTCCTGTTCCGCAAAAGAATCTATAACATCATCAAAGTTCAAAGATAGAGCCATAGAATTTTCAGTAGACAGAATAGCCAAGTTACGTAGCCCATAGAGTTTCGAAAATAGGTTTTTATTAATTTTAATTTCGAAAATGATCGTTCCGCTGCAGGCACAGGAATTGGAACAAATAATATTAATGCAGTACATACTTCGTTTTCATAAGGTAATCTGTGATATCTTCGACTAAAGTAGTATCGATTTTGGGTATTAGATGAAAAAAAAGTAGTTTTAATTTTTTGAGTCTCCATAGAGGCATCTGAATTCTGCGCCTGTGCGACACGCCTTAACCGACTCCAATCGGGACCAAATTTATATGTGATATCCTCGACTATAGTACCATCGACGTAGGGGTTGAGGCTTAGGAAATCTGATGTAAAAATTTGCTTCCTACATTTAAGGACCACCCTAAAGTACATAGTAATACACATGCGAATATATTTTTTCTAATATTTGTTGGATTTCTGATCCATTTTGACAATCTGTTGGCCGTCATTACTTTTTAAAAACTCAAGAAATACCTTGCAATTCATTTTAAAATTTACCTTTTTTTGGAGCCCACTTTTCTTCAATCTCGCCACAATTGAAGCTACACGTAATAACGCTACTTCAGTAAGAAGTTCTTCAACCCTTAGCCGGTTAAAAACATGGCTGTGTAGTACCAGGCTGACAGGTGAGGCACTTTTAGAAATACATACACCTATATATTAAAATTGACACTGAAATAGAGCTGCATGGCCACGACCATCGATAGTTTTGATAGTCACAACCATCGATAGTATCGATACTATCGAAAATGTCGACACTATCGATAGTACTATAGATATTTTTGATTAAAAAATTCCAAAAATAAAACAACAACTTTTATTGAAAATGATCTCAGAATTGCTAAAATATGGCAATATTTTTGTTAAGGGACAAAAGTTTATCAACCACTTTTGGCTTCAAGCAGCATCTGCGTTCGGAAATTATTTGGCCAGCTTTTCTAAATGTCCCTTCCGATTTACAAGATGAAGCAGGTTCCGTCGGCTTTTACTATTACTGATTAATGTATGCATGAGTAAAAACTATCGATAGTGCTTACAAAACCATCGATGTTTTCGATAGTCAAAAACCATCGATAGTATCGATAGTGCCCTCTATAGTTTTCCAGTTCTACACTGAAAGGATAATAAAAAGGTTTACGAAAAAAGGAAAGCACAAAATTGAGTTTGCAATTTAAATTAGTATAATCGAAGTTCCATCCTTCAATTGAAAAACGTTGTAAGTAAGAAATATGCATTAATATACAGTCATCCATTACCTCAATAAACACATTAGGGCTATTATCGAAGTCTTGCACGTAGCACAGATTGTATGAAATGCAAAAATACAATTCCATATTTGCAAGAGTACGAGGGCACCCCATTGCAAAGTGGTAGCAAGCAGCGAAAATCTATGTCAAGGGCACATATTCCAATTACAACAATAAAAAAAAAACTACCACAGCGTCGCATTTATCTTGCTATGCATTTTTGCAAAATATATGCATGGGCTTAGACGTTGCATACTTTGCTGCAATAGGAAATGTTGCTTCCCATGTATTTTGTTGTTGTGTGTTTGCAAGTTATGCAATCCGTGCATTCTGTGCAATGGCTCTGCAAAGTTTCGAGAATACCCCTAATGTAAAGTTTTGTATCTTGTTATTTTTAAATGATACATATAATCTCTATATTACCAGTTAGTTGCTTGTGGATCGTACAGTGTGAACTTTGAGGGGCCACCCATTGGTGAAACGTTTTAGATGTCTTTTTAATTTATTCTCTATCTTCTTTATCTGTGATTGATGAGAAGGAAGTGGAATAGAGAAACGGGGAATTGAAAGTTTCCAGTACATACATCGAGTGAATCCTAGAAACTGCTTAACGGGGAATAGCCCTTGTAACACGATTCGACGAAGATACAATACTTTAATCTTTATGTCAACAGCAACATACCCGGGTATGTTTTGCATTTTCAAACTGCTATATCTTGGGAACTATACATCGGATTAGCTGGAAATTTCATGATATCCTAAATAATAGAATTCTACACCATATTTCGAAGTCTGAGTGGGATTGGACCACCTGGACTAGAGATCTGACCGTTTTTTGACTTTTACCCCTTACATCAACAGCTGCATACCCGGGTATGTATGTGAAAAGTCATGCAAATATGTTGATACATTTGAAAAGTTAACTTTGTTCCGAATCAAATTCTTAATATAGTACAAGAATATAATCATAATATAATATTATAATACATGTAAAACAAAAAAGTATGAGTGAATTGGAAATTATCGACTTTTTAGTTACATATACCGCATTGCGGCAAGTTAGTAGAATGTTTTGCACAAACGAGTGTTTTGCACAATATGCAGGTTTTTTTGTTGGGCTTCGTTTGGAGCATATATATAACAATTAACCTTTGTTTTTATTCTACCCGTACCGTCACGTTCTTCATCGCCTCCTAGTGCAACATCCATTATACTCAAAGGATCGCCGTTTATTGCTTGAATGGCGTTGCGCGTAGAGAATATTCTAGAAGCTTCTACTTCTATTTCAGGTTTCGCCAAGTGCTCACTAAGTTAAAGAATAAAACATCATACTTCGGTTTGAAAAAGCTTTCTGGTGTGGGTTGTCTCCACGTAAGTTATGTACATACGTAGCAAAGGCAGCCACATGCAGAATATTATAAAGTGATGGTAAAGGGCATATATTCGTTCGCTGTTTGATAGAATATTCTGCTAAGTATTTAACCATGTCATTAAAGTCCCTTTTTTTTGTTGTGATCTAATATTAAAAGTGAATTTTCTTTAAGACCTCTTACTTCGGTTTTGTAATGCATTGCTGAAAGGATCACAACAGATTTATTTTTTTCGGCACGAGCTGGTCCATTTTTTGCAGACCTGTGTATGTTGTTGGTTCGAAACTGGCAGTTTGTGGTGGTACAGCAGATCAAGTTGTTCCATCTTTGTCAGAATAGTTTCCCTGGTCTCACCTGGTCTGTCGTCCTTTTCTCATCTTCACTTTCGTCTTCCGGGTCGTATTCTGGTGACTGGAATTCTTCTATATCGGAGTCGTCTGGAGTTACATCATATTCGTTATCCTCTACAATCGCCTCAGACACCAAAGGCTCACCGTCACTATTTTCCCCGCCTAAATCTTCTAACCTCTGGCGAATATATTTTTGCTGTTGCTCAGGATCAAGTGCACTAAGTGGTCGTGGAGTGAGTCATTCACCATCTTTAATTTTTACTTTTGTAAATTTTGTTTCGTTGGGAAACACTTGGAAATAAAAACCCATAGCTCTTCAGTGTCCAAGTTTGCACTACATAAGTAAATATCAGAGATAAGTACTTTTTTGCCTATGGGTTCTTCAGGTTTGTGCATGCGTTGAAGTATTTGCGTCTACTTGAAAACCCCTTCTTTTCTCACATAAATATACTAGTTTTTTACCTAAACAATCCTCTTCGCATATACATTCAAAACCCATGATCATAAAGTGTGGTCTGAGAAACTGATTATTCATACAGTAAAATAACATATTTCTCAAGTATTGTTTTACATACTTAAAACAAACATATTTTTTAGAAAATAGCAATAAAGTCTTAGCCAGATTAAAATAAATGTGTTAAATATTCACATTTTCGTCATAACGCAATGTCATTTCCCATATAAAATGTATGTGCATACCCGGGTATGCTGCTGTTGACGTACGTATAATTTTTCTGGTGTTGACATAAAGGTAAGGCAAAATTATGCTTGCTTCAATTAAATTCATAGAAACCATCAACGATTTAACATACATAAATGAAAGTTAAAAGCTAGAAAAGTGCCGCCTTCGGCTGTGTTGTATGGGAACTATACCTACATACATATATATGTTTTACTGGTCTGATATTGTCGGTTTCGATTAATGCGTTGAGGCGTATTTTTTTTGCGTACGAATCGAACATTTGAAATTTTTGAAAGAAGAAGTAAAAAAGAATACGCTCCAGTATAAAAAGCACCTGCTTATCAAATTTCACCCAGATATCTGAGAGACAAATTTTCGTCAAATCAATGTCCCTTAAGTAAGTGTCGAAACGGTCGTCGTTATAAACTTTGTGACTTGAAAATTGATTGTTTTGATTACGAAAAAAATATTTGTAAATAGATATTTTTGAATGTTTTCTTTTCAAATTTATGTCTATTTAATAGGGCTGTGCGATTAATTGATTATTCAAAATTTTAATTAATCACAAAGTAAATTATTCGATTAATTGGAAATTATGATTACTTAAAACTTCAGTTACTCGAGTAATCCAGATTTGTGATTAACCAAAAACAAAAATATTTGAGTAATTTGCTTTGTGGTTAATCAACATTTTGAGTAAAATGAGTAATCAACATTTCAAAGTACTCTTTACATATAAAGTAGTTGAAGTTCTTTGATACCTTGAAAACAACGTTTCTGTTTTCAAAAATTAAAGGGCTTTTTTTTCATATACAAAATGTAAAAAAGAAAATAAGCATTTTCCAAAGCAAACTCTTTTAACGAGCAAAATTAATTTTTTTGAGTAATCATATGTCAAGTAACTCGATTAGTCATCGTTTTGAGCAATCAAAATCTTGATTACTCGAGTAATTGATTAACCGAATAATTGATTAACTAACTTGCTCAAGTAATCGAATAATCGCACTGCCCTACTATTTAATATTCTATCAAATGATGTGCTGCGCACATTTGTGTCGGTCTTTCGCAAATACATGATGCTAGAATTTTCGAAAAATTCTACCTATTATAGCTTCAAACACAAACAAACTCATTCGAAGGTCAAACATAATAATAAAAAGTTTGTGTACACTAACCGCATAACATTTATAGAGTTGATAGTTATAGTGGCGTTCTCTCAAGTAGGTTTTAAAATTTATCTGACCATCAAATACATATTTTTAGAACAAAATTTATGTTTAAAGGCAGATAAATTTTAACATCTACCTGAGAAAACGGCGCTTACCTTTATAGAACAATAATTAATTGGATCGGTTTCAGACAACATTTTGAGACTTTAAATCAATCTCGCATGACTATTTTCCAGTAGAAAGAATTATTTTTTGATTCAGATCATATTTTCATGACGTAATATTTCCGAAAATCGGAAACATATATATTCGTACTTTACCTGCCTGCCAAACATTTTTACGAAACATATGAAGATTCCATGTTCATACAAATGTATTTATTAATATTTGGGGCTACATGTACATATGTAGATAACAGCATCGCGTTATACATATTTGATGTATGTAC
This sequence comes from Rhagoletis pomonella, assembly GCF_013731165.1. Taxonomy (NCBI): domain Eukaryota; kingdom Metazoa; phylum Arthropoda; class Insecta; order Diptera; family Tephritidae; genus Rhagoletis; species Rhagoletis pomonella. The sequence goes on from NW_023458563.1 coordinate 33,272,590, forward strand.
ATATATGTAAATATAGAAAACTAATCAACAATTTTTTGTTGGTATCATAAACAAAATTTTAATAGCAATATCTATATGTAGATATATAAAATTTAATAGGCCTATTTACAGATAGTTGCATAGAGTATTTATATGTATGCATATGTAAATAACCAGTTATAAAAAGCATTTGCATCATGAAACATACATATGTGCAATTTTATTTTCGAAAATAGTAAGTGGTTAGAATATGAACAGGTTTTTGCTAAAGTTTTTTTTTCTATCTATTTTTTATATTATTTGCCAAGGTGTGTGTATGCGTTTGATGGGCATATATGTACATTTTTACTACATAAATAAGTACTAAAAGTGGTTTTGGATGCAATCACTCAAATCGCAACGTAGCGTATCTTAAAATTAGTATATAATTTTTATTGTTATTATTATTATTATTATTATTATTATTATTATTACTATTATTATTATTAATATTATTACTATTATTATTATTAATTGTTATTATTATTCCAATTATTATTATTATTAGCGAGGCGCTACGATATGGCGCGATTTGAGAAATTTGAAGAAATATGCATTTATAAATATTATATGTAAACTGGTTCAACATGTTTTTTTTATAAAAATCCCCTGTTAAATATTTTCGGGTTAGTCAAAAAAGACTTATCAATCTTAATATTAAGATTTAGAGGTCGCTTATCGCGAATTTCTATTTTCGATATAAATAACCAGGGTTCGTATTTGCACACACATGTGCAGCACATCCTAACATTTTAAGCTCACACACGTGTGCTGTGCATACAAAAAATTAAAAATTTGCTCACATCACATGTGTGTGCCGTTTGGTAAACAGCACGGGCACATGTGTGTACTTTCTTTTTATTAATGTAAAGCACACGCACATGTGTGTGCTATGCGTAGAGAAACTTATACACTTCGAATTCCAACTCAAATCTTAAAATAATTTTTTAATATGTTTTCTGTCATATAAAAAACAAACAACATCTCACTTTTTATTGAATTGTTTTTCAAAAAATAACGTTTAATAAACAAATTCTTTTAAGAATATATTATGTGCATGTGCATGGGCTGAAATTTGTACAAAAATCGGCTCACACACATGTGCATGTGCTTAATAACAAACAGCACACACTTTTCTGTGAGTAGAGTTTGTTTTCCACTTATGCACACACATGTGTATGAGCAGTGAGTGCAAGTTGAATGTGTTTCTGGCGTGTGTGTGAGCAGAGCATGTGTGTGCAAATACGAACCCTGTAAATAACACAGGCAAAAAATTGTTTCAATATTGAAACGGCTACAAAAGTGGCTACAAAATACTTTTGATTTTCTGCAAGTTTTTTGTTGGCAGTATTGTGCGATTTCCTTCAAAAATATATATCGGTCATTTCGATACCCTAACTTACAAACGAGTTATGAAATTTTAAAACCGAAATATTTGTTTCTGTGTTCTTTATATGGAAAATAGAAATTCGCGACGAGCGACCTCTAAGTCTTAATATTCAGGCGTCGTTTTTCACTGTCCTGAAAATATTTTACAGGGGATTTTGAAAAAAAGTTAGTAGATGTTTTGATACAGTCTAGTATAGATCAATGAAAGTTACGTACATACATATATACTCTTCAGGGATATTTTTTTCGCAAAATTCTAAAAGAAAGCATAAGGCAAATAGATACAAATAGATTGGTGGCAAGAAGAGGGAAGAAAGCTTATGAGATAGAAAAATAGTTGAAACAGAGCATACAGATTGAACAGTAGTAGTTGTGTAACAAGAAATATCCATACCAGGCTAAGGTGGCAAAAGTGTAATTAAAGTTTTTTTGTTTCAGACAGTATCGTATACTCAATAAAATAAAAGGCGTTCCTATGTACATATGTATGTGAAAAATTAATTAAATACATAGTTAGAGTGGATTTCCTTTAAGAGATGTGTCGTTGAGAGTCAAGAGTTCGCTTGGTACTATCGATTTAGAAGTTGCCTATGTCAAATGGGAAGCTTATTGGGTATTTTCTATCGAAATTTACTTGATAATAAACATACATATTAACTGTCTTCTGGTGATTGAGTGAAGGGATAAAATATGGGTGTTAGGTTTGGTTAGTGGATAGATTAGTTAGAATGATGCCATAGGGACTGGTTTTTCAGGTTCAACGGAGTGCTTAAACTTTATATAATGTTAGATATTTATCTTTTTAAAACCAGTTTTTACTACTTTTAAATAAATACAATATATTTTTCTATATATTTTGCTTTTGTGTGTACCTGTAATCGTCAACTTGCATGACCATTTGGATGTTCCCTCAACAGTTGCGCGCTCGGCTTGTTCTAATGAATCTATGTGTGTATCTGGATCCACACCAAATGTCATCCTTCAAAAATCATAAGTATTGAAAATGAGAATTGGATTTTTTTGTAAACCAGAATGTATAATCAAATAAATTATTTGCCCTAATCATCCATTGCTGAGTCTTATTGAAAATGTAAAGCACAACTTTTTTTCATTGATTTCAGCCGTAATTGAAATAAACTTAGGTTGTAGGAAACACTAACGTAAAATAAAGTTGAAAAAAAACAAAAAATTATTTAAAGAAAATAGCAAGTTGTTTAAACTGTTTTCTTCAATTAAATTAAGCTTAAGTGACGGGTGTAGTGTAAATTTTGCCTAACGTACAGAAATATGCATACGCCTTTGGATATATGTACATATGTGCATAGTATATAAGTGCACATGAGGGCGGTTCCAATTCCATTAACGTAACTTTATAGCAAGAATAAAAACAAAATATAGATTGTGAAACAAGAATGATAGAATACAAGATTGCGCCAATCGAGCTGAGAGCAACTGGCCGTGACGTCAAAAAATACCAGAATGAGAGAGCAAGACGAACTAGACAAGAAAAAGGGGAAGCATCGAACAAAAGGCAGTATTGCCAAGTTTTGAATTTGAAAAAGCACCAAATTTTTATTGGTATATTTTATGGACTTTATATACATACATAATTTTATTCTAAGGATTCGAATAAAATTAATAAAAATCAATGTTTCTTGCACGACGGTCGATTTCTTCTGGCATAATTGAAGGTGCTGCCACATTGTCGCTTATGTCACTGTGCCATGATTTTGTTAAAATTTTTGTAAAGTTGCTTACCACACTTACGATTGCTATAAATTTTGCTTCCATTTTTTTTAAGATTTTCTAATTTGGTTTCTTGAAACTAAAAACAAAAGCACCAAAAAACGCACCAAGCAAATTTTCGCGTTTTGAATGCCCACTAAATTTGGCGCGAAAAGCATCCAGGTGGCAACAGTGAATGTAAACAAAAGTATTTTATGACGTCAGCGATTGGGTGGATGCTGTCAAATCGACGAAGAGAGGGTTAGCGGTCCGCGAATGGCGCGACCTTTATTTTCCGGATCGTGATTGTGAAGTGTACAAATAGCTGAAGGTTTTTCTTCTACCAAAAAAGGCGCACAGCTTAAACTTTCTGCATGGTGCTGAAACATAAACCGAAATTAATTTCGGCGTCAGACACTACTTAGTGTAAATACTTGCTTCACAGTAGCGAGTTAGGAGGAAAACTTGAGCTTGCGAAAGCTGATAGTTTGGAAAATCATTAAAAAGCTAAGGTATGTTGATATACAATGCAACCGAAGGTGAAATAAGATTTTACTTACTTAGACGTTACATCAAGATTTGTAACGGTGTTTTAATGAAACTACAACCGACGTTTTTGCTCAGTAACCTATATAGCGTTAATAATACTTGTACATATATTCAAAATATCATCGCATCGGTAGATAAATCTATACTATGGCTAAAGGTAACACGACAGTTAACACATCATTTACTTGCGGACGGTAATTTATGTGAGCTAACCGGCAAATCAGATTATTCTACTGTCAGGGCAGTTATAAAAAAAGCGTTTTAATAAGCCACACGTTCCACACTGTACCCGTTTGCAATTATAGCATGCCAAAAGTCCAACATTAAATGACTTCAGATAAACATGATTTTTGATATTCTGGCTGACAAATATTCAGCTACCAAGTCATTCTAACAAAAAACAACAAAAAAAATAATCGCTGTCAAACGTTGCTTTTTGTGACGCGTTAAAATATTATTTTAAAATAACTCTTAATGCGTGGTTTAACTTAAATGTCTTTTTATTTATTTAGTAAGTTTCAAACCTGTATTACAGTTTGACAATTTTCCTTATATATAACAAAAAAAATCGAAAATTTATAATTTTGAATACATTAATATCTTTAATGGAGCAGATTTTGCAAGTCTAGCCTTACCCAGACAAGTTTTTATACGCAAAATAATAAGGAACATTTGTACATTAATATCCCGTAAGAAATTTTTGCACAGGTTTGCACGAAGCTCTAATTTTATTCAATAAACATGGCATGCACCTGCACCATGCATGATAATGCTGTAATGAAACATATTTTGGATAAAGTGGGAAGAGACATTGACAGTACAGTATTTTTCGCTTACAAGCACCCCGGTTTCTGTATTTCCCGCTTATAAGACTTAGAAACAATGGCGACTATCATTTGCTGGCCAAAAGTCGAGAAGTAACCAAGATGATTTGAAACTCAGTGTTTGGGAGTTTTTGAGGTCGCTGATTTCGAATATGATGTCAGATTTAGGAAATTCAAAATGGCATATCCGATATGGCGACCAAGTTTTATAATTCTTTCCCTTTCACCAAAAACGCATATAAATCGGGTATTTTCGAGGTCGCTGACTTCGAATCTGATGTCAGATTTTGTTAAATTCAAAATAGCGGTTCCAATGTGGCGTTATCGGATTTGGAGCGAAAACAATTTAAGTTTAAAATAGCCAAAAATATTTTGGCGTTTCAATAATTAATACTGATAAGACAATAATTTAAACATGAGAATGATGAAAGTTAGGCACTATTCTTTATATGGGAGGTACGGGGAAATTTTAGCGGGCCACTCCCATTTATGATCCAAAAAATTATATAGGTGGATGCATTGTTCATGCAAAATCTCAACATCACACATGTATTGGTTGCATAGTCAAGAGTTTTGCCACGCTAAAATTGAAAAATGGCACAGTGTGCGTCTTAATGAAGCAAGTGGAGTGACCCTGCAAAAATTTGAGGACCAGGTGGTCCACTGGGTCGTAGTTTTAAAGTATGTGCAAAAGGAACAGGTTGCATACTAGTATCTTGTTATGCTTACCTGGACCACTTTAAACGTAAAAAAACTGATAAATGTGTTGAATACCACCTTTTCGTGACCCATCAGAAATATGATTCGGCTGCCGAATGTGCCAAAAGGAGTAGTTGTCTAGGTGGTCCCATGTTATGCAGCGTTGGACCAGAGGTGGTCAGGTCCAAAGACATCGCAATGTTAATGTAACCATATTTTCTCCATATATTTCGTCCATTTTGGTTACTAATGTTGGTTACAAGGTAGCGTGGTCCTGTACTAGTATTTAACCCGGTCCCACTTTTTGCAGGGGACCGATCCAATCGCACACTGCAGCATTTGAAAACTGTGCTGCACCTCCAAACTCCTCAAAATTCACGCATACATGTTTTTTATTGGAAGCTAGGCAGTCATTAAGGCTTAATGGTTATGATGACAAATTCGCTTTGCGGGCTGGTATGCTATCCCCAGCCGGGTAAACTTACCACTGTGGAACAGGCCGTACATCTATCCCTTCCTCATTTATCTATGGACATAGATAGGCGGGACAGGAATCTCGAAAGCGAAATACCTTTGGCTCTGCTTTTTTATAGTATTTAAAGGCAATTGCCGACCAAGGTCTAGCATATTATTAGAGCTAGCTAAAAAGTGCATTTAAGCCTACGCCACCACTTTTTTGATAACACCGTGCGACAGTCGACTTTGAAATTTCTGGAATATGGTTGAATAAAAAACTTATTCAAAATTTTCGATGCATTGTAGAATAACAATATGGGTATCAATTAAAAGGTAAATTCTGTAGAATAGAAAAAAAATTAATTTTTGGGTGCACCAGGACGAATAAGTATTAAAAATGTCCTTTTAAAACTTTATCCTTGAATATCCTGGAAAATTTCCAATATTTATTTTTGAAAAAAATTCATATCAAAGACTAATATGTTAACTACCACATCCTCGAATTTCCTCCTTCTAACTTTATTAGTTTTATTTTTAATATTTTCATTGAACTTTGTACCACGATTGTTTATTAGGAAATCTGCTCACATCTCCTCATCAGCCTTCTTTGTTTTTTGTTTCCTTTCACCTAGGGGCCAAGGAGTTTATATAGGGGGCAAACATGATTTTAATTAAATTTTGTTTCTTTGTGTATATAAATAGAAATTTTTGGGATTAAGAAAGTATAAGTTTTCTGGTATCCTTTACAACGATACCAATTTTTTAAAAATGGATTTGTAATTTTTTTGTTTAAAATATTTTTTTTATAAAAAAAGGTATTTTTTGCTTTTAAGTGTTGTTCTCAAATTTTTATATACGAAGTATTGAAATATGCACACCAGAAGAAAGGGTATTTAATCGCCTTTACAACGATACCATATTTTAAAAATCGGTTAGTAATTTTTTCTAAAATTTTATTTTTTTTTATAAAAAAAGGTAGTTTTTCATTTTAAATGTTTTTTCTCAAATTTTTATTCACCAAGTGTACAAATATCAGAAGAAAGAAGATTTGATGGCGTTTACAACGATATCAACTTTTTAAAAATTTATTAGTAGTTTTTTTGTTTAAAATATTTTATTTATTAAAAAAGTAATTTTTCCTTGAAAATGTTTTTTCTCAAATTTTTACATACAAAGTATACAAAACTTTTTAAAAATCAGTTTAAAATTGTTTGAAATATAAGGTTTTTAATTTTTCGAAGACCAAACCTTTGCCCCCTTATAGCACCTGTAATATAAGTTTGCAAAAAGAAGGTTATAAACTATTTAAATAAGAGCAAAAGGCGGTCTACGACTGTATTTTTAGTTTTTTAGTTATTTACATATAATAATAAAAAATAAATTTTTACCAAAGATCTTATTTCGAACTTCGAAGACCCATATCTCCATTTCGGAGGCTAACTTCGAAAAACGGAGAAATTACTTTTTTACCTACATATAACTCAATCTCTTGAAAAAAATTGAGTTGCTCCAATACCCAGTGGAGTGCTGTACAGTGTAATGATTCTTCATTATGTATATGTATATATTGCAACTATCAATATCTTATAAAGAGAAGTGTAAAATTTTTTTATCTAAAACTAATAAAGTTAGAAGGACGAAATTCGAGAATGTGGTAGTTTACATATTAGTCCTTGACATATATATTTTTTTTCAATAAAAAATATTGGAAATTTCCAAGGATATTCAAGGATAAAGTTTTGAAAGGACATTTTCAACATTTATTCGTCCTGGGGCAACAAAAAATTAAATCTTTTTTAATTCTACAGAGTTTTTCCTTTTAACTGATACCCATTTTATTACTCTACATTGCACCAAATCTTTTTAATAATTTTTTGATTCAATCATACCCCGGAAATTTCAAAGTCCTTTAAAAAAATCCTGACGTTAGAGAGAAACATTAAAAACGCAGTTATACTACATTTGGCTCCTAGTTTTGTGAATATATTGATTTTTTCGTGTGTTTGAAAAAGTTTTGGTTTTTGTCGCACGGTGTAGATAATATGTATAGATCGATTAATGAGGATCCATAGAAAATTCTGAGTATGCAACTTTTCTTAACTCTACCAGATGTAAAAGTACATGTATTGTGGAGACCTCGAAAAAAGTATATTTAAATATATTTAATTTTGATACACAAAGTAGTGTAATATATTGAGCAGGTATTCATAATTTTCTTTTTCAAGTGCTCTTGTTCTTATTTATTTTAATTGACAACAATCCCCTGTAAAAATTCCGCAAAAACATTTGAGTACACGCTGAACAACAACTGTATAAGCAAACGCGGCTTCCAAATGGCACACAATTCTCATAAAAGCTGTAATTATACAACTGCATGACTTTTACCAGATATCTTGTTAGGCACCTGATCTATTTATTTATCTTGTATGTATGTATATGCATACATAACTTCAGCAAGGTAGGCAAATATGTACGCACAATGACGGACTTCGCGAAAGAGGAAAGAATTGTTAGTTGGGATACAAGCTCCTATGGGAACTAAATTCTCTAGGAAATGGAAAACTATGAGCAAAGTTGTCAAAAAATTTGCATAAATAGGTAATTACAGAGAATATTTTTGATACCTTATAGCTACCCTGCAGAGAAACCCCAAACTAGTCAGGGAAAATATTAGTTCACAACTAGAATTTCCTGATTGAAACCGAACTAGTTCGAAAATGACCAGACTTGTACTAGGTATAAAACGATTTATTCATGCCCTGTTTTATTTGAATTAGACAGTTTAATACAATAAAGTACACAAAATATTATAACTTTTATTTGGGTATATTGTAAACCCTTGAAGCGAGTACGTATTCAATTATACCAGACCCGTTAAATAATGATTAATATTCATAATGATTATTAATTAAAGCATGTTTTTTTGGATAACCGTTTAATGATTAAATATCGATTTTAATGATTAATAATTAATTCCTTAAAAAAATGTTAATTAATTCATTAATTTTAATTACATCATTATTTTGTTATTTTGGATCATTTTCAATTATTTTTTAATTGTTTTAATTACACGATTATAATTATTTGATTAATTTCTATTATTAATTATCAAGACAAACTATAGACAAAAATTAAGAATATTTAATAGCTGCTTGAATTATTTATTTATTGTATTCCTATCCAAATTTCAAATTTTAAACAATAATTTTTACTTTTATAAAATTTTAAAAAGAAAAGACTGAAATGTGCAATGTTAATGAATTTAATTTATTTTAATGAAAACTTTTATTTTCATTTTAGTTCACACAAAAATGATCTAAAGTATTCATTTTATTTTTAACTAAAATGTTTTCTTTTGCATATTCAATATTATTAAAAATGATAAAAATATAGTATTTATTGTGCCTGAAACCTTTTACTTTAAATAACACTTAATGAAAAATGCATTTAAATTTATGTTCGAAAGTTGGAAATATTTATTTTTTTATTTTTGCCTTTACTTAATACTCAAAAAATTTAACGCTTATTGTTGGCAAATCTGATAAATATATTAAAGTGTACTTAATCAAAAGTGTTTTATTGTATATTCGTGAATTCATTTAAGTTTTTGACTCCTAAAGTAGTGGTTTTGGTCCATAATTGGACTAGTATTTTTCTGTATATTTTGAACTGGTATGAGACTGGTATATTTCTAACCGAAATGGATGGAATGGACATCCCCATGTTAAAAATACCAGTAGATTGCATGGAGATAGTTGGCTGACTAGTTGGGCATGCTGTTCATACTAGTTGTGAGGTAGTTTACCACTAGGACATTTGACTACAGGGTACCTAAGCCAATTAGCGAACCTCCGCATTTTTTGATTGAGGTTATCCCGCACTAGGGATGAAAACGATGCATCGATGTTTCAAAAACATTGAAATTCGATGTTTGCCGTCGATATTTACAATTTTCCCACATCGCTAAAATGACGATACATCGATGTTAGTTTCAGCGATGTTCAATTATTTTTCTAAAATTTTAGTCTGATAAATTCTCCTAACAAACACACTTACAAGCGACGAATTATTACTAAAAAAAACAAAATATGTGTAGCTGAGTATTTGCTTATACATATATGTACATACTACATTAGGGTTATGACCTTTTTAGATATAGAAATGTTATAACATGGATAACATCAAGTTTTTCAGGAAATCAAGTTTAAAAAGTGTAAATCTCTTGTATGGAACATTATTATTTTTTCACTTTAAATCAAACATTTTAAAATCACTTAAATTCTTTTTTGTCAAAGGTCCACAGATAAATATTTGTGTACTATAACATACATATATGTATAGCAAATATTACTACAATCAAAATTATACCTTTCACGCGTAATGTCCCTTAAAACTATTACATTGAACACTATTTAAACTGTAAAGTTTACAACAAAAAATAATGTAAAATAATTAATTATAATTACTAAGATTAACAATATAAATTAGCTTGTTTTGTTTAATTGTAGCGGTCGATAGGCATCCTATTTCTTAACCGATTGGGCTAAAGTTTTGCAGAAAAAGTTTCGTTTGTAGGACTAGTATAAAAGTACGTTTACATATACATATATATAAACTAATTAATTGTTAATCACCCCGCTTACACAGGGAAATCTGAGATTTTTTGCTGGACAGTTTGTTTTTCTCACAACTCAAGGAAATTTTCAAATTCTTCCCTGTGCCACTTTTTTCTGCTAAATTAAGCAATTTAAATAAATTTTAACCTCATATTTTATTAAAAATACCTTTAAAAACGTTTTTTTCTTCCTAGCGTTCATTTTAGTTTACTTTAACTTCTAATCTCTTCTTCGCAAAAATAATCGATAAAACTTGGTTAGACACCGAAAAGTTATCGGTTTAATCTGAGATTATTTTATAATTAATCTGATTTTTTAATTACAGATAGTAAAGTTAAGCGGAAAATGAGGCTAATCTACTTATATATAAAGGGGTAGCACAGAAAAAATCAGATTTGAAAAACGAGAGCTACCAAATCAAACTGCATTTCACCACACTCCAATGCGAATTAATATAAGGTGGTGTTACTAGCTCAGCTGATTTTGTGTATGTGTTTCGCCGCACGGCTTCTGATATCAAATTGAAAAATTTTGTTTGAATTTCTACACACACTCTTACAGATTTTGACAGTTTATGCCGCCAAAGCAAAAACAAAATATATGTAAATTTTTGTTTTTGTACTCCTGCTATCACCTTATATTAATTCGCCTTGCAACACTCCAATTTTGCAGATAAGACGACATACTTACTATGGGACGATAAAACCTAATGATTTTCCTGCTGATTTTTGATGAGTGTGATTGCATCTTAAAATGTCCTAACTACTTAAGAGTTCACACAGAATGCTATCACTACGGCTGGGAGTTCTATCCGGACGTTCGAATGTTCAAAAATCTAATTAAAAAATCCGAATTACCGGATAAAAAAATGCAAGAAATATTAACCAGATGTCCGGATAGCAAAATTAACGGGACATCCGAATATTAGCTTAGTCCCAGCCCTATGTCCTAATTGTTGACCCAGTATCATGCTATGCTAATGCCATGATTTCTGAATAAGAATATGCATGTAGTGTAGGGATCGAAATTAAAAATGACCAATTTTTATCAAGATAATTTCCATAATCTGTCCCGTGGAAACAAAAGTATAAGACAGTCTTTTGGAAATATACAGAAATGGGCTTTTTGATAGAAATCTGCAGATTGGCTGTACATGGAGTTGGGTGACTGCGAAGCGTCATGGAGGCAAAATCGTGCTCAGAACTGGGAAATACTTCAATAATTAGTCATAGTTTCGACTTTTGCCGCTAAATGCAGAGGAATATGCGAACCTTGTGTGAGCAAAATTTCTTGTGAAATAGACCGGGCCCGGCTGCATCTCAGGGACCCGGGGATGAATAAAGAAAAGAAAAGTTTCAATTTTTGAAAAATACAAATATGATTTATATGGAATAAAAAGGCTAACCTGAAAAGGGATTTTGTTCTTTTCTTTAATATGAAAAATGTACACATTTTTCTTGAAAAGGGAAAAAAACACTCTTATGAATGGAAAGAAGAAACAAATTTTTGTGTTTGGACTATAATTTAAAAAATGTACGTAACTCCATGGCCTTGAGGATTGCAATACCTCAGCTTGAAATACCTCGGCATACTTCCCAAGATAGAAGAGAATATTGTCCTCCATTACTTTCGATATATACTCCATATTCTGCCTCTACGTCAGCTTTGGAGCCACCAATAAAGATTTTACAATGTGTAAGTTTGGACTCAGTATCGGACATCAGGTGGCCTAACTGGCCTCCTCAAAAGTATTAAGTGACAGTAGGTTTAGCAGTGCATCCAGAGCAGCCCAAGGTGTTGTAGGGAAGCCTCTGTATAGCACACTGCGGTAGTCCTTTGAATTTTGGCAAGCAGATTTCCCACGCTATTCATTAAGGGTTTGATCATAGAGCTGTAAATCCACAGAATTCCTCTAGCTAAGAGGCCCCACATTTTAGCAAATACCTGTTTACATTGACGGGGAGAGACGAAGCGTTGCTTATTTTTTACTACAATCTACATCGCAATGTTTGCATGTAGAAATAAATTGCTATTAAATGCCCTGAAGGAAATACGCATGGAAATGCCTACATATATGCATAAAAATATATATATATATATATATATATATATTTAGACAGATTAGCGGTTTATACATACGTACATATATAACAAAATGTGAAAATTTTAAATGTTCGTTGCACAAAAAATTATAGTACACATATTTTTTAAAGAGTCCATATGTAAGCCATTATATATGTATGTATGTTTGGAAATCGTAATTAAGCAATCCTTTATGTATATATGTCTATATAATAAAAAAATATTGTGGATGCACATACACATAAAATGTAAAGGCAAGTTTCTCATTTGTACTACATACATATGTAGCACATATACATATAGTACATACTACATACGAGTACACACTTACGGGTACAGACATTTAAACTGCTACAAAGTAACACACACATACATACTTGTACTTATAATTACTCCAGTTGATATTTTGATTGATTTAAATTTATCGAATTATATAAAATACATAAATATATGTATATATATGATATATCAAACATCGAAACACACAAATGTACACAATAGGTTCTTTTTCAGCAAATTAATTTGAAATGGTATTCTATTCATCTCGAAATTATAATAAAACACATTAGGTCATTTGCGTGTGTTGCGATATTGCTATAAAAAACTATTGTTGTTTCTTTATGTTCCTGTTGATTTTTGTTTTTGGAAATTCAGTGTTTTAGCATGTGTGCTTTTATTAAAAGGAGAACATTGTTGTCGCTTAGAATTTGCTAATTTCTTGTTTAGGTTGTTTGTATTTTTGTTTTGAATTCTGACTTTTTTGTATTTTTTAAATCTGTGTTTTGATTTTAGATTTTTGTATTTATTTATTTATTTTATTTTGTATTTCGTGCTTTGAATTTCATGTTTTGGATTTTGTGTTTCTATTTTCCGTTGTATTTGAAGTGTTTTTTAGATATGTGCGTATTACAAAGACACAAACTGAGTTCTTATTTAATTCATAGTTAAAAGATGCAAACCTGTAATTGCAATTTTTGCCGACCATTTGCTAGTACCATCCAAAACGCTTTGTTTAACTGCCTTCATGTGACCTGTATGACTCTTCTCTTCTACGCCGAATACCGCACTGCGCATGCGCACAGATCGTAGTAAAGGAATGGTGGTAATTGTTATAGTAGGTTAATGTTGAGGTTTTTAAATGACAGGTGTAGTGGTAGTTTGTTTTATGAATATTTTTATTGATGAATATACATATGGATAATGCAACGGCTTGAATGAATTTTCAATAACCCCATTTATGCTAAATTATGTACATATATTTGTACATACATAAAAAATTTACGGTTTATACCTACCCGTTTTCGACAATATTTTAAAAATGGTGCTGCTTAAAAAGTTGTATACATACATATGCATATGTATATAGTAATAGCGCAAGTAAGCAAGTTGATTACAGAATTCTTAATTGCCTATATTTAAATATTGGTATCAAAGTGCTGAGGTTATACATGACCAGGTTGTGGGGGTATTACAGGTATGTACACACATACATATACTCAAGTAGCACACTGATGTATAATTTGGTGGAAATTTACGAAGTTTGGTATAAATCTGAATAATTGTACCAAAATTCATAAATTTACACCAAGTTATACACTAGTGTGCTACTTGAGTATTTTCTAATAATTGGCATTGGTATATTTGGCGAAGTATTAATGAAGTGACCGTTAGACGACAGTTATGCTCTACACAGCAAAATAACATTTTTATGGTGTCATCTTTAAGCGTTCGCCGGGTTCGAATTTGTAAGTTCCGAGTTTGAATCATTAAATAGAAGGAACCAAATATTGCGATTCATTAAACGTCGCAAGGTGGCATTTTTGGGCGAAATGGCAAAGTTACGAACAAAGTTGTATGAACGACCTATCGCAATTCCGGATTGCAAATGTAAAATTGTTTAAAAATGCCGCGAGTTAGAGAAAAAGAAAAGTTTTTACAATTATATTTCGAAGCAGCCTTAACTGATATACTTTTTCTTGAAGTATTTGAGGACAATGAAAAAAACATGTGTTTCGCGACTCTGACTTTGCAATGATTGCCAGCTCATATATTATGGCAATGTCGCAATTTTGTCGTAAGAAAGTTTCCATACAAAAGTAATCAACTGTGTCACAAGGTTGCAAATTTTGCGACAAATGCGATATTTGCAACAACTTTGCAACTTTTCATGAATCCCACTAATATTTTTATTATTCTAGCTTCCCGGAAGGCAATGGTGAAAATCCAAACGCAGTTCTGGCATGAAAAATCTTGGCATGAGAATCATCGGCGGACAAGCGCGCCTAACCACGTGACAAATAACATATGTAGGCTGTTTTCTAAAACGTCAATTGCATTGCATACGTACAAAGTATAATGTTCCATAACGTCGAACTACAAAATGTTGACAATGTATACTCTTCCAAAACGAAAAGTTATCGAAACGCATCGCTAGAGTAATCAGCGCATCAGGAACAAAGTTGATGCTTCGTTTATTTTTAGTTGCGATTGGTGTCGTGAATATGGAAAATTACGAAAGGTTATTCATTGCTATATTGAATATTCAAAATATGCAATGTATGTGGTTGCAATGTTTCGCAACTCTGCATATACAAACAGTTTGAATACCTCAGTAGAACGGTATCCAAACATTGTATTGGTACCTTTTTTAAGTCAGCCATACATACGCTTAACATACAAAATCTTTTTAATCGCATCCCATGGCTAATGCCAAAGTATCATTATGCGATAACTCCACCCCTGCCGTAGGTATTAGAAAAGACCTTAAGTAGCCATTTGGTGGAAAAGGAATGTCCATACACATTGATTCTCGAAGTAGATCTTAGATCCGGTAAGCTCCTTTGCGAACGCGGAGTAAGCACGTTTAATCAGTGACCATAACGATTATTACCCTTATAGTAAATATCATTCTTAAGCCGTTGAAATCGCATTTCTATTTATTCGATCAAAGTTTTTCATTCAAATCAAGATAAATCATTATTTTTTGATTTTAATATATTTTTTTTGTACATTTTTATCGTTATAGTGTGATTTTACTTTTTCGATAAAAAAATTAAAACTAGTATCCTAAGCAACGTCCTTGCAAAAAAATCTTCCAATTAAACATCTCGATACTACAAAAACAAATTCATGAGTGTGCATTTCGGCTGTAAACATTTTCAAAGTAAGTTATTGGAAATTGTAGTTTAATGAATAGTTGATTGAACTACAAAAATCCATAAAATGGGGACCATTATAAAACCAAATGCATTTAAGTCTCGAATCATCTAAGATTATAGTTGTTAATTCGTGGTCTATTGATTTTCATGCTGCTGATTGAGTTGCATTCTCATGCTTTCCTGCCAACCATGCATTTATTATTCTTACTAGAAACGGAAAAATCAGTCAGAGTATCGCTTGAGGGCGCCACGGATAGTTCATGTTTCGCATTCTATAAATTAGAATACAATTCAACTATGTACATACTAGAAAATTTAAGCTTTGGAAGCTTAATATATATAAATCGCCATTCATTCAAATTAATATTTCTCAACTCCACGTATCTAGTAGTTATCAGTTATGCATCGATGCAGGGTATCGATAATGGATATCATCCATCGCACTTGGTAAGTAGCAGGACATATGTGAAACCAAGAAAATTTGTATTCGAAAAATTTTCAAACGGTGATATCTCGCGTACGCGGAGATTTTCAGAGTGGCTGCATTAACAGAACGCTAATTAAGATGTGAGCTCCGAAATAAAACCTGTGAAATAAAGCCAAGCCTTTGACATAAAAAAAACTGTATGAAAACGGGACAGTGTGTTTGATCACTTATTGAACTACGAATAATGATTTGTATAAAAAGATGATCAGGAAGCAGAAAGTAGTATGAGAAGACCTCTATAGCTCTGTACTCTTGAGAGAGGGCCATAGATAAATTAACTGCTTAGTAAAGTACAATGGCTTAGTAAGATCTCGATCAGCGGAACAATTCGAAAAACACCAAATGACGCTTTAAATGTCCTTTTGGATTTTCTGCAACTGAGTATAGAGGGACAACAGCTCTTGTTGCTCTTCGTTTAAGCCATATTTTAAGTTACATTGTTCGTATCGAGGGTTCATTTGGAACCCAATTGAAAAGCAAATAAATAGTGTTACATACACAAATTGTGGAAAAACCTAAGCATTTAAAATAATAAAATTTTCTCGAAATAGAAATCAAATTTTTATTAATTTTATCATAAATATTTCATTTTATACCCACTTATTACTTAGCCTTTGGCTTTGAGCAAATTTATCCAATTGGTGGTGGGGTTCCTTTGGACCCCACGATACCAGTTACGGATTAAGACAGACATTTTAGTGGGAGAAAGGACTCTTGACACAAATTTGATATCCATCCGGGCAGATTGGAACGATGCGGTCAAACTGGTACCTGATAGAAATTTCGATAAAGGAAACCCAAGCAGGGAGAAGTCGGTTAACTTTTTTAGAAAAATTTTTTCACTGCGAAACCTTGCCATGAGCTGCTCATTTCGTTTACCAGTATACTGTAGTGACTTCCACGCTGAGTTTTCAGCTATTATGTAGTTTATAAATAAACTTAGAACAGGTGTTTTCGTCTTCAGTGACAGCTAAGCTGCAATGAGAGCTGCGCTACAGCTTAACTTAATTTGGGTTCCCGGACACACGAATGTAGTGGGTAGCCACGAAGTAGATCATTCCAGGAAAATAATTCCTTAATATGGGGTTTGCCACTTGCAAGCTGCCCCTGAAAAATTTGTATATGCTCTAGCAAATCTGTAGTCAAGGTGGGATCGGAAAAGACCTCGAAGCGTATATTGTCTAACAACCTTCATTGTTGCTTGCCTTTTCTGGTGACCTACATATATAAAGGACGGATATATAAAAATCTAAGATGCCTGACGTGGTTCGCCGATGATTCTGCAGCAAGGGGCATTCTGCTTAAGCCGATATAAGTCTCTTGCGGATTATAGTAAATCCCATATTTTTAAATTAAATGAGGTATTCTACGTTCTGAAATGTAAGATAATCTTAAAATATGATTTCTCTGTCGCTATTTGGAAATCCGATACAATTTATAATGCTTTAAACAGAAGCACATTTAAGGGAGTCAATGTTTTTTGTACGCAACTGTCTGACTAAAACTCTGTGAACTCTGTGTGTTATCAAAACTAGTATTCCCGATAGCCAGCAAGCGCATAAGAAAATGACTCCCAACCTTTTGACGATATACATATACAAAAATAGTATATGTTGTATATGTGTTACTAATCTGTACATAAGTTTAAAGCAATTGGTTATATGTGAGGAAAATATAACGCAGTCCCTCTTTAAAATATGCACAACTCAAAAATCAGATCCGGTTGTATAACTTCTTACGGGTCGTACAGATTCAACGAAATTAATAAAAAAACCGATACATAAGTAGTTTAATAGTTAGAGAATATAATCGTAAAAAATAAAAATATGTATTTGCATTAATTGAAGATAAATTCTTCGAATTGAGTTGTGTCTCTTTAGAAGAGGGAGTGCTGTATGTTACTTAAATACTTTTTCAATAAATCGGCAGTAGATGCTTAGCATGAAAGTAAATATGAATACCAAAACAGAATCGAGCAAAAAGTTTAATTGATTTGCCGAAAACCAAAATTGGAAATTAATCTGCATAGCTAGGTTATTTTTTTTGGGGAATTTATCTTTTTAGTCGTTTTTTATGACCTCGTTTCACCTTTCGGTTGCAATTTTTATCTTTTTTCTAAACGTTTGCATCACGAACGGATGTATGAACAAGTGAGATAATACCTTAGACCTATGCAACTTACCGTATCAGCTCGAAAATTTCGGGCTTTTCCCGCTCACGCTGCTTCATGCGATCCTTCATGGCCGTTATTATCGAATTGGCTTTGTCTTCTGCTCCATGCTTCGAACTCTTTTCGGCGGCTCCTATTTGTAAGCAAATTAAAGAAAAAAATGAACATGAAAAGAGATAAGTCTGCTTCTTTGAAATTTTCTTTTGTTCCTCCAGGCCTAAAAATTGAAAATCAATGTATTTATTCAATCATCGTTTGTGATTGGTCTATTTTCTAGAGGTCGAACAAGGGCGCGCTTTAGAGACACACTATTTATGTATGTATAGTCCGGCGCTGTACTTTAATGGAGTGAAGTCGAAGCTACCCGGTGGTCACTAATTTGCAGTTGTTGCATAACTCGTTCTTAAAACATCGATGTTTGAAAACTTCGATAGCGGTAATAAAAGCGATACATCGATTGTTTAATTTCTCACCTCCAACACGATTTAAGATATTGCCAGAAGCATTTGAAAGTCAGGGAACTAGATTGACATATTTCACAAATAAACCAATCATAACAGTTTCTAACTCAATACCTTAACCAACATCCAATTAACTAGACTAGCGACGCCCAGATTCGCAAATATGGGGAGCCCGGCAAGAAGGGAAAGAAAAAACTAGCGGAAGGGGTAAAGGAAGTGAGTGTACTTAAATATTTACCGATAATAACTCATATGAAGGATTTTGGTTTGGTTTAACATATCGAGCCCTAACCGCCAAAATAACGTAAGCGACATTTTTTTCAAAATTTTCTTTTTGATGCAGAAATGCACCTAGATGCTCTAGGAATATTTCTGCACCAAAAAGAAAATTTTGAAAAAAGTGTCGCTTACGTTATTTCGGCGGTTAGGGCTCGATATTATATTAATTAAGTCCTAAGATAAATATGTGAATCTTATCAGTGTTCTGTGCAGCAACTAAAAATTAACCTCGTCGCCATTTATAACTTTTTACTTCATGGAGAAATATACACAGTACTTTTACTCATTACTTGATCTGACATCACTGTTTGAGCATGCTTATGCACAGGTCCCTGTTTCCAACGCAATGCATTTCGCACTAAATTTAGTACTTTTTGGAAAAATGGGCTTTTTCTAGTGTTCTGATGCATTTTCATTAAAATTAGCAACACTCGCTGCAGCTGTTGTAAAATTGCTTATATGTTAGGGCTGCCATAATCCTGAACCCATCGACCAGGACAATTATCCCCTATAAATTCAGTTGCTCTGGTTCTGGCGTTGCATTATTTTGAAGAATTTTCTGATATTATAAGCAATTAGTTTTGTGGCACAATCCGTAGAGCTGAATGATTGAAGACGATGAAACGCTCATGTTCTGATTTTTTTTTAATCATAAAAGAACAAATTTCTCTTGACGGTGACGTAACTTGGAATGTTTGTGAAGTGTTTGATGCTTTTAACGTGGTCTTGAATGCTTGTCTTACCACCATTAACAAATTTCCACATATCCTATAATGCGCTTCATGATAATTTTTGTACATGTATGCCTAACCTAAAGATAATTCAGGAAGGCTGTCTGAAGTGAAGCCATTCTAAAAGACTTACCCAATAAGGACTGAAAAAAGTGCTTCCCTGCATACTTCCTAGAAAGGGGTTTCCTATTTGCAATTTACGCAAATGTACTTAAGTATATTTTTATATTATTTAGCATTACAAAAAGGATTCAATAAGCGCTTTAAGCCTCAATAAAACATATTTGATATGAACCTTAAATATTTAAATTCCCTAAAGAAGTATAAATTTTATGAATTAAAAACAGTTTTAAAAAAACTTCTTCAAAGGCCTTCAGAAGTACGTCCTACAAAAGCCCTTCTGGAAGCTCTTCTTTGAGTAGCGAAGGCAGAACCCCTTCAATTTGTGCCACACTGTACAAAAAAGGAAGGAGAAAGGAATGACTTTCAGAAAGGTCTTTTGGAAGAGATTTTAACTCCTGAAATTATCTACAGCGTGGTAAGTGTGACCCCTCAGCCGTGTATCTGTTCAGGAACTGCACTGAAGATACGAAATTAGATTTTAACCAAATAAACTAAACAAAAAGAAGGTAAACTCACCAGATATTGTTCAACATGTTAGAAAAAATTTTTCATTATCGATTTTCGACTACTAATGCTTTTTTTCAAAGCATAAATCTGCTAAAAATTAGATGGGTGTCTGCATTGACCTTCATTAAAAACTAGGACAATTTAAGTGTGGAAAATTTGTTTAAACCAGGACAAATCCTGGAAAACCAGAACGTCTGGCAGCCTTATTATTGTACATATACGCAATTTTACTCGAAGATAAGTGTGTAGCGATTAGGGATGTCGGAAAAATATCGATACATCGAAAATATCGATGTTTAACTTCGATGCATCGAAAATTTTCCACTCGATCTATAAATAGACGGTGTATCGAAGTGAAGAAATACATCGATGTATTTTTGCCACTGACATCTCTAGTAGTGATTAATATCCTGCAAAAAATTGCGCGACTAATCTCTAAAGAGAGTATTCCAGGATTAGTATCAATGGGGTACAGTTGGGCATTTGTTAGTTGCAACTTGTCTCATGCGGGTATTATTGGAAATCAGTTAGTTTCAACTCATCCCTTACCGGTATAATTTGAGATCATTTAAAATACAGTGTTGGCATGCAGAGGTAGTGTTTGCTTAGCAAACCAGAGAACCCCAGTTTGAATCGCAGCTAGCGCTAGTTTTTATTTCTTTAAAGCGACTAGGCGAATTAATACCCTTTCGGGTATAAAGGGGAACAAATAGTGTTTTGATAGGACATACTCGAAAAAAAACGAAAGGTTCCTTCCAGCAGTGGTATTTGTCGCATGTTCCTTTGAGATTGCTCCCGTAGTAATTTTGTACAGGCTGTGCATACGTTGCCGCTGCTGTAGGCACATCTAATCTAGATTACTAAACAATAAAATGGATTTGAAAACGAAATCACATTTTAATGAACATACACGATCTCCCTTCAAGGAACTAGATTAGATAAGTATTTCAGTATAAATTAAGTATGCTTACACTAAGAAGAAAGTAACATGATTTTTTCAGAGTCATTTTCTTTTTTCTAGGTTATCGATTTGATATATGTATTTTAACCGAAAAGTAACTTTTTAAACAAACTTAAAAATAAAAATAGTTTGAACGACTCTAAGAAATTAAACTGAATATTTGCAGTACATTAAATTTTAGTAAAAAGCGCATGTTTGAAGTAGCCAGGGCTTATTCTTGATTTTCGACAGTTTTTTGTTAAAGATTTTGCTCATTCTCTATATATAAAAAATTTTTCGAACATATTTACTCCGTATATGTTTACATGATCGCACAAATAATTGTGAATTCTTGAAGTGGGAATTATAACTGACATCGAATAACGGAATAAAAAACGATGAAAAAATATTTCCGATAGTATCACGATAGTGAGCACCATTCATCGAAAGTGGTGATAAATTGAAACTATCGATAGTGCCTCTAGTTCGAGCTGTAGCTGGGTGTGCAGAGAGCAGAGATGATTGCTATTATTCGTTGGATTAAAAGAGATCCTAGGCTAAATTGCCGTCTGACTTATAGTTTTTAGTTTTTGTTGGGTTTTTCATCATTACGTAGGACAAAGCTTCTGCATAGTGCAGAAAAAAAGCGTATTCAAACGAAGAAAAAATCTTTAGAACTAAAGATTTCTTAAAATTAAGTGAGATACTAAATTTGATGTATAGAATCAAATGTTCAAAAAAAAATAAAATGTGATTTAAATAATCCTTTTTGTAGTCTTTTTTGGTTTTGTTAAACATAACTTAAACAGTTTATCTTATTTTAAATTAATCGTTTGTTTCTATTTAACCTTAGTTTTTTAAAAACTCTTCGTTTTTACCGGAAAATTACAGTTTTGTTGAAAAAATCTGGCAACACTGGCAATTAACCTTTATCTGAATGCGTCTGTTAACAACTAGCTTGACTTCATCAATTAAAGTTAAACAATTTTGTCATTATATTAAATGATAACGATAGCATTTGTTTGAACTCTCTCTTTACGGGTATAGAATCGGGATCTTGTACCAAACTTATCGACTTATTTGGAGGACGATGATTAAAATAAATTCTCCAGATAACTGTAATGGCTTACGGCAGCGGTGCGTTTTTTAGGCTTTCCACACACGTATAATTACACTAACCAGTAAGAACCCTATCTGTTAACTAATGCGTTATATATGTACGCCTGTTACTACAAACAGTTTTTGTGAGAAATTCAAAAACTTTCCATCATTTTACATAGAGCTCCTAAAGAAATCTAACGCATATGCGTTTCACGTGTGAGCAGTTCTCTCTTTCTTTTACATGGAATTCGCTATTATATTATCCTATATCTCTCTGTCTCTTTTCAATCAAATATTATTATGCTATTAATAACGTGTTATACTTATAACGCAAATAATGGCATATGCAGGGAACGCCTTTATGGAATTTGCCTTTTCTTCTGCTAAGGTGATAGAGTATATTTGATTAAGAATGCCCACGATTTAGCTTTCCCTGATTCTATATATACTTATTTGATGTTGCCTTTGTAACCTTTTTTAAGATATTTGCCTTTTTTTGGCGTTTTTAAGATATTTGCATTTTTTCCCTTAATTGTAAAGGGCAAGGAAAAAGCTCTTATTCCGGACAATATGAAAGTTTTAAACGTTCCATTCGAAAATCGAATGAAAATGCTGCCAGAAAACTTCAAAATGCATCTTGTGGTTCAATGCTACTACAACTATAGAGATTAAAGTTTTGTGGGTTAAAAACTGGAAAGGAGAAAATAGTCAAAGATTTTTCATATAATGAAACTAGTTCATAGATAGTCCCTTTTTACTTGTAAAATAAACATTTCTACAATAAATGGTTATTTTTATTATTTTCCCGGTTTTGTCGTTTTTAGTGCCTTCTTTTGCCTTTTTTGCAATGTCTAGTGCCTTTTGCTGACAATTTTGTATGTGTACATTACGGGCACAATGCAGAAACGCTTTGATGCCTTGCAACTAAGTATTATTGATGAAGTCTTTGAAAGTCCGGTTGAAACCATCATGTAGTGACATTGAATTTTTTCAGTAATAAAAAATACTAGTGCACCCGTATGGCATTGAAACCAAAATCATTGACAAAGATATTGCACGCAATAGAAATTTTCAAATGGTGCTTTTGCATGAAACCAATCGCAAAAATTATTAACTTAGTATTTGTTTTCATTCAACTACTTTTTACCTCCTACAATTTGTCGTTCTCAGTTCGTTTCAAGCTTTTAAACTAAAACTTTCTTAAAACTCTTTCTTTTGACACCAATATTGAAATATCTTGCATAACTTGTGTATAATGTATTTAAATCAGACTTTTCTAGCAGGTGGCAGACATCTTCAAAAAAATATGGAAACTAAAACCTTCCTAATTCTCTCTTGTTTGACACACATGTTGTCATGCATACTTATTTCAATTAATTTATGAATTAACTTGAATTTAACTTTTAAAACAGGTTGCAACTCCTTTAAAAACCTAAAAAATCCGTGGGCCAAATTTCATCAAAATCCGTCCAGACGTGTTTGAGTGCGCAGAGGTCTGTCTCTCAAGGTACCGGTTTTCTTCTTTTTCTTCTTCTTTGGCGCTGTAACCGCCAAGTCGTTTCTCCTCTGTGCCAACTGTACCGGTTTTCATTTCATCAAATTTCACATCACCCTGTACCGCTAAAAAAGTTCTAATCACAAAAAATTCAACTCATCATATTTTGAAAATCGAACGAACGGAGCAGATATGATGATATTCACAAAAAATGCCTGCGCTTATTATATACTTATGTACATCGAAATATAGAAAAAAAGAGTTATTAAAATTACTTTTTTGAATTTACTTACTTTGCAGGCAATCGGCATTTAATAAGTCTTTACATTTTTCATGACATTTCACTCCACATTCTGTACAGCGAACTCCTTGACGGGCGATGCCCCATAATAATCCCTCACACTCATAACAGTACGTCGGTGATGTCGCTGTCCATAGCACGAAATTATGCGGCGTTGTGGAGGAAATTGGGTAGATGAGCGCTTGCAGAGCCTTCTTGTAGACGTGCATTTTCTAAAGCAGAATTATAATAAAAACCAACGTGAGAAACAAATGTGACTGCACTGGTAACAAATATTTGTTAACCGGTTAGTAAAGTTCCCGTCAAATTTTAAACCCTTTTCGCATTCTATGAACTATTGTAACCGGTAAATTTTGTTACTACATATCTTATATTTCATTAAAATTAGTCCCATTTAACTTGTTAAATGCAAAATAGCTTTTTGTCATGGTACAATAATTATAGGTATTGTCTTCCCAGAGAGCGTATATTCCGATCTGCCTTATTTTAAAAATATCATTTTTGCCAACACCTAAAGGTTTACTGTAAAGAAAAAGGGATATTTCTATTCTCCATATACCATATACATATGTCCACGTATTTTTTGTAAACAAACCTTCTTGCATAGAACTTATTTAATTTGCAAAAGCCGAAAAATAAACATTTTCTTAGTAAATAAATAGAGAATTGTTATTGTTCACTTTATTTCAAACGTTTGTTCTTTTGTTTTGAAAAATTATAAAAATTAAATTGAGCGAAAACCAAAAGCAAAGCCAACTAAAAGTAAAAGAATCAACATTGAAAAGCGTCAAACTGAAAATAAGCGAGCACGAATTTCGATGTGAAGCAAAACTCTCTGGGAAGACAATACCTGTAATAATTGTACCATGGCTTTTTGTAACACACAATCGTCCACATTGAACATTTGGAGTTAATTTTGACGGTTGTTTGATTTCAAATAAAAATTTAAAAAAATATTCAAAATCGATTTTTTGTGTTTAAATTTGTTTTGACTTCGTATGCACTATTTATCTCTGCGTACGATGAGGCCTGACGGGAAATAACTAATTATCGCCTTGGCCTCTTTTTTGACGGGCAGACATGCAAAAATTTTGATATTTTTTGATAATTTTTAATGTTATGCTCTCTCTGATTGGCTGAAGCAGAAAGCTTTCTGATACAACTCTCCGCTGAAATGGGTTTCAAACGAGTTAAATGATTTAACTTGTTTATGAACACCTTTTATTCCTTTAACTGGTTCAAGCTCATTTAACATGTTTAACTCGTCAATTTGAATGTATAATACATAAATGTGTATAAAGTTAGCGAATCAACATGAAGAAAAAAATGTCCCATATTCCCATGAATTTGCCATTCATTTGTTGTGGAGAAAATTATTTTGTCGTTCTTGTATTTTTTAGATATAAGGTGTTTTGCTAACTTTACATAACTTTTTTTTTCAATGTTCAATAATTTTTCGAAGAAACAAATAATAATAAAATAGAAAAGCATAACCGGTTGCTTTATGTACAACTTTGAAAATTTAAACAAACAATAATCACCATGGTTAAAATTCAAAAAATAAAGAAGCATCCTCATCAAGCTCTGCAAAGAGTTCAAGATTCATAGAAAATTGCTACACTGCCGGAACAAAGTATTGGCACAGCAAATTTTTCACAATATATGCAAAAAATTGTATTCTAATATTTTTCCGCTAACATCGTATAAAACTATGGTTCATTCTACAACAACAAAAAATATAAAAATGTAATTCCTAAACTTTGTGTAAAACTCGCAAAAACTCAGCTAATTTACATGAAAATTTTCAACTTTTTAATCAGATTTTTAAGAATTTTTTTTGAGTATGCAGATTTGTAGCCCAATCAATTTTATTATAACAAAGTGCAAGTTTTAAGTAGCTAGGAATTACTGTTGATTATTGGCAATTTTTTTTACGCAGTCTCTTCCATACAACCAGTTTTTTTCGAAAATAATTTACATGGAAGAGATGCAAAACATATTCAACAAAAAAAAATCTCAAAATTCAACGCGATTTTTGACTAACTCCGAACTTGCATTTTTGTTTACTAGAATTTAATGGGCTGAAAAACTGCATACCCAAAAAATTCTAAAAATCTGATTAAAAAGTTGAAAATTTTGATGAAAATTTGCTGAATTTTCGCGAGTTTTGCACAAAGTTTAGGAATTATATTTTTATGTTTTTTTGTTATTGAATGAAAAAAATTGTTGCATATATTGTGAAAAATTTGCTGTGCCTATACTTTTCTCCGGCAGTGTATATAATTTTTATCACCCTTTCGCCATATGCATAATCCTCACCCCAAATAACAATTACCTATTACTTGAGTAAATAATAACTGGAACAATTCTTAGCCTTTTTGAATAAAAAGTAATATTTTTTTTCCAATTAAAAAAAGAATGATAAAATCAAAAACCATTTTTAAAAAAGCCACATGGAAAAATATGCAACAAAAAAATTTATTTCTTTTATTATTTTTAAATAATTATTAAACCGCTTTCCAAGTCGCCAAACTTATTTTAAAAATAAGGTAGTTTGAATAAAAAAAGAATAGACAAAATTAAAAACAGTTTTAATGCACAAATAAAGCAAATTATGCAAAAAAAATATTGTTTTTATTATTTTTAACACCGCTTTCCAAGTCTCTAAATTTTTTTAAAAATAAGGCTGTTTAAACAAAAAAAAAATTTATAGCAAATTTAAAAAGAGTTTTAAATGCACAAAACAAGTCAAACGGCTAGTTATGCAACAAAAAAAAATCAATTGTTTTTATTATTTTTAACCAATTTCTAAACCACTTTCCAAGTCCCTAATTTTTTTTTTAATAAGGCGGTTGCATATTCCCATGAATTTGCCGTTAATTAGTTGTGGAGAAAATTATTTTGTCATTCTTGTATTTTTTAGATATAAGGTGTTTTGCTAACTTTATATAACTTTTTTTTCAATGTTCAATAATTTTTCGAAGAAACAGATAATAATAAAATAAAAAAGCACAACCGGTTGCTTTATGTACAACTTTGAAAATTTAAACAAACAATAATCACCAAGGCTGTTTAAACAAGATAAAAATAAAAAATAATCGGCGAAATAAAAAACAGTTTCAATGCACAAAACAATCCTAACGGCAAATTGTGCAACAAAAAAAACTATTGTTCTTATTATTTTGAACCAATTTTTACACCGCCGTTTGGCCGTTTGGCTTGTTTTGTGCATTAAAACTGTTTTGATTTTGTCATAACATTTTTTTTTTTGTTTAAAAGATGGTTAAAAATAATAAAAACAATTGGTTTTTGCGTTGCATAATTGGACGTTTGGCTTATTTTGTGCATTAGAACTGTTTTTGATTTTGTCGTTTAATTTTGGTTTTGTTTAAACAGCCTTATTTTTTTAATAATTTTCGCGGAAAGCTGTTTAATAATTAATTAAAAATAGTAAAAGCAATAAATTTTTTGTTGCATAATTTTCTATGCGGCTCGTTGAAAACCGGTTTTTGATTTTTTCTTTATTTTTTAATTGGAAGAAATTATTATTTTTTATTCAAAGAGGCTTAGAATTGCTCATATTATTATTTATTCAAGTAATAGGTAATTATTATTTTGAGCGAAGATTATGCAGATGGCGATAGGGTGATAAAAATTATATAGCAATTTTCTATGAATCTTGAACTCTTTGCTGAACTTATTTTTTTGAATTTTAACCATGGTGAATATTGTTTGTTTAAAATTCAAAGTGGTACATAAAGCAACCGGTTTTTCTTTTCTATTTTATTATTATTCTTTTCTTCTAAAAATTATTGAACATTGAAAAAAACATTGCCAATTTTTTTTTTCATTTAAAGTTTTTTGTTTTTTTTTCAAAAGTAAACTAGCTCATCATGGAACGGCAAAAAAAACGGCAAATTCGGATATGAAGCCTAGTCTTTTATCTTTGACTTTATATAAAGTTAGCAAATCACCTTATATATATATAAAAGAAATACAAAGACAAAATTATTTTTTCCTCAACTAATTAACGGAAAAAAATCACAAATTCATGGGTATATGCGACATATTTTTCTTCATGTTGTTTCGCTAACTTTATACACATGTATTATAAACTGGTAACAAAACATTGCCCCATGAAATATGCAATGCCATTTCTTCACCAAAACTAATTCTAAGGAGCCTAGTTATTTGTACGAAAGACTTCAATTTCTCCAATCATCGAAGTCTGAACTTTTAGTACACACCAAATATTGAACCCTTGTCTCTGAACGTCAGTTTTTTATCAATTCCATACGTCTTTGGAGCTCTCTTCCTATTTGGGTAAGAACTATTATAGCAATGAATGCAATTAATATATAAATTTGTTTACTCTGTGTGTACCTGCAATTCCTACATATTATTATATAAATTTTATTTTTTCTTTTTATTGTCTACCTATTATTATATTATTTTTTCTTCTGTTTCCCCGCCCTCTCCCTCTTTTCCAAATACATAAGTATATTCTAAATTGCCATACACTGTATCATATACATATGTTTTTTTAGATTTAATAAAAAAATTGTAAACGCGTGACTAGCACTAAAAAATAATTGTAAGATTGTTGTGTTAGGATAAATCAATAAATAAACAAACAAACAAACAAACTGTTTAGCTGAGCATTTTGACGGCATTACGAATGTACATAGAATTTCGGTTACAATAAATAAATAAAGTTACTGTCAATTTTTAAACCCTTTTGGCATTCTCCACACCTTGTAACCGGTAAATGTTGTTACCGTCTCATGAGCAGGTAACAAAATATTGCCCCGTGAAATATGCAACACCAGAATTTCTGCAAATCTCCAAAGCTCAATTGTTGAATAAATAAGGTAAATAGAATTGCGGTTGCAAGAAGTGGTGAAACTTGTTGGTAACAAAATATGCTTATTATAAAATGTTCGGTTACAAGCGGAAAAGGCCTGTTAGGGCCAGTTTCTCAATGTCTAGATAACACTGATCTCCGGTCAAACATCGTTGTCAGTGTTACTGACACTATGCATATAACACTGTGTCGGTAACGGCGGCAACGATGTTTAACTGGGGATTGGTGTTAACCAGAGTCGGTGAAAACAGCCCTTAAAGTAGATTCCCACGGCACGTAATTCGCTTAATAACTCGTTTGACAGCTCTACTGCTTGTTGGTATTTGCCATTTATTACTATTCTTTGCTGTGAATGTTCGATGATGGAGAAAAAAGTAAGTTAAAATAAAGATTTAACTTTGTTTAGCGAATATTATATTAATTCTAGGTACTTTACGAAAAGTTGTTTTGGCCATTAGTAAACTGCTCCTCATGGAACAGTTCCTCTGAGGACAAATGGTATCCTGCAGCATACTTTTTTAACAATTTATTTTTTTGCTTCCGGCGGCCGCCGTGGTGTAGACGTTAGCAGTGCGCGCTACCACTCCGCAGGGTCTCGGTTAAAGCCCTGGCCAAAGCAACATCACAAAAAAAAATTCACAGCGATCGCCCCTCGGCAAGCAATGGCAAACCTCCGAGTATATTTCTGCCATGAGTGATGCTCAAAACAGCGCCCGCGGGCGAAACTCTTCAAAACCTCTCTGTAGATTTTATATGGGCGCGCGCAGAGTAAAACATCTCTCTGAACATCACTGCATGAAAAACAGCTTCTCATAAAAATGCAATCGCCGTTGGCAGCCGGCGTAAAACTGTAGGTCCCTCCTCTTTGTGTAACAACATCAAGGCGCACGCCAAAAATCGGAGGAGAAGCTCTGCCAAACACTAACATATTCTGTAAGCGCCAATCTATTATTATTATTTTTATAAAATAACTTTTTCTGTTATTATGCAACTTTTGCTCACTTTTTTTCTTTGGTTTACTCTTTCGTTTTCATTTGGCAGCTAATTTCTATAAATTTCCGATAAAAATGGGGTACGATAACGATTCGTTCATAATTCGCAAGGAAATTGAGACTGAACTACTTACAAATGTGGTAATTCGCTCTAAAAAATTTGTATGGCGAATTACGTAATTCGAAGGGTAATTGGGGCGCCAATTGCGATTGGGAGAGCGAATTACGTGCTCGATTACCGATACTCGGTACCGATTTAAAAAGTATCCAATACTTTCGATACTCGGTTCCGAAATATTTAGGTCTCTAATGAAAGCGCACACAGGCCAAAAATATGGAAAACCCCGTTCAGGGAGACTCGCTTATCAAAAGTTGAATTCAAATACACGATTCACGATTCGATTCAAATAAAAAAATGTACATACATACATATGTCGGTCCGTCGCCAAAATGCAGAGTAACTCTTACTTGCCTGAAGCATTTTTGATCTAGATGAATCGGGCGATATTATCTTTGTAGGCCTGAAAGACTTCTTCATCCGTCAAAGTGTTTTTCTTGAAACTTGATAAAATAATATTTTACTGTTGCAATAATTTCAAGTTTTTTAGCCGACATCATATAAAATAGTATTGGGGAACAGAAACGAGTACCACATGGTAATTTTTGTTAAAGGTTTTTAGATTAAATTTTTTTCATAAAAATATGATTCATGCTTTAACCAAAACCATATAAATCAAATTTTAAAACTTTGTGCACAGCTTAGAAAAGTTTAACAAAATTTCTTTAAAGAATTGAGCTTTTTAATCTAATTTTTTAGAATTTTTTGAGTATGCAGTTTTGTAGCTCATTAGCAGCGTCGATTTTTAATATTTTTTTTGCTGATGGCTTTTGAGGGTTTTTTCATATAACAAGTGCAATTAAAAAAAACTGGCATTCGTTTTTTTCTTTCCAAACGGTTTTGCACATTTTTTTTCATAAAAAATTCATGCTTGTATAGAAATATGTGCAAAAAGCCGTCAGCAAAAGAAAACTTGAACTTATTATACTAAATTCAACTTTTCAATTCCATTTTTAAAAAATTTTTAAAAACTTTAATTAATGTTTAGGTGCAAGTTCCAAGTATATAAAAATTTCCATTGATTTTTGATATTTTTTTTTGTCGAGGGTGTTGCTCGTTTTCTTTCATATAAAAATAGATTTGGTTCATGCGTTATATGGAAGAAAATGCGAAACACACTTGGCAGAAAAATTTTCAAAAATCAACGATAATTTTTAGAGACCCAAAATTTAATGGGCTACAAAACTGCCTACTCAAAATACTAAGAAATTGAATTGAAAAGTTGAAAATTTTGATGAAATTTTTTTGGTATTTCTTGAACTTACTTGAGTTCTATATGAAATTGAAAAAAATTATTCTGTTGGTTTTTGCTGTAGAATGAACCATGTTTTTATAAAAAAAAAATAATAATAAAATGGTATGGAAAATAGGGTATTCATATTGTTGACGCTGACTGCATATGCATATGTAAGTATATGCCTGTTTAACTCTCGATTTCGCTAGGTAACAACCTTTTTTTGGTAGTACATAAAGTAATGTTATATTTTATTACTACCGTGCCATCTGGCTTGAGAGTAGAGGTTTAATAAATCCATACTACTTTGATTTTA
This sequence comes from Rhagoletis pomonella, assembly GCF_013731165.1. Lineage (NCBI taxonomy): Eukaryota > Metazoa > Arthropoda > Insecta > Diptera > Tephritidae > Rhagoletis > Rhagoletis pomonella. Next base: position 33,304,225 of record NW_023458563.1, read on the forward strand.
ATACTGTCACCCTACATTTTGTTTGGTGCTTATTCATAGCCGTAATTAATACATATGTAGGTACATCTTATTTCGCTAAACTTACCAGTTCTTCGTCATTCAATGTGGCCCGAGGTACAGCTGAAGTTAGTCCGGCATTGCGCTTGGTGGCAGCCATAGTCTGTATTTTGTAATTGTTGTTTTTAAATTTTTTGGAAAAAATGTTAGTTTTAAAATCAGTTCTAAGAATTTTGGTTCTTTAAACAAATCATGAATTCAAATCAAATTAAAAAATAGATAGATGTACATAAATCTCATAGCATATAAAACAAACAGCATATGCAAACTACTGAATTTTTTAAGCATATACAAAAACACAAAGTGGTACAGATACATATGTAATACCGTTGCGTGCTGAATTAGAAATAAAGGAACACTGGTGGATCTATGGTTCAAAGGAGCTGTATTAAAATCAACTAAATTTAAGTGCATAGAGAAACGGAGAAAGTGTTAATGGTATTACGTCCACTTGCAGAACATCCAAAGTTAAATATGTACATATATAAATATAAAGGTAGTTACCACAGATTTAAATTTCTATTTTCTTAAACGACGCAATGTCTTGCCTCTCTTGAGAATTGGCTCTGAGATAACTTGGGACTTAGGGAATTCAGAATTCGGTAGGTATCGCTCGACCTTTTTGTATTTTTTACAACGAACTTTTGAAATTCAATATTTGAATAAAAATTATAAAATCAAAAGGAAAAACCAGAATCAATGTCAAATATTAAGGTAAACTGATCTTCCAACGGTTGGATACACACAGCATCACATATTGGCACTGTAGACGGTTACATAACACGTTTCGAAACAGCCTCAGTTTTAATTTTCAAAATCGTGTATTTTACTACCGGATTGTTTAAAACAACTTCATTTCTGAAAAGAATAGCCCAAAATTAATTTTTTAATCTCTCATTTTAACTATGAGTATAATACTTTCAGGGTAATAATAAATAACTCAAATCACTTATATAAAAGTGATGTACAAAAAATGTATGAATTAACACATTTGACAATAGGACTGCGCTTTCAAAAAATGTATTATAAGTCATATTAACTGATTAAAATCCTCTTTTAAGCGGTAGGCACTAAAAAATAAAATATAAAGCTATAACTAGGCGAGATAAGCTATTTTCACAATTTCTTCAAAGTCATATATAGTGTCTAAATCATTAACTTTTGTATTGTTGTCGTATATTCAAACTTGATAGCGTATTATTTCGTATTGGAAACGATTTTCAGCAGAAACTATTAGCTCTCATATAAAGTTTTATTCGAATTATTGAATTACAGTATATTGCAACTATATATATATACAGCTTTGCTGCCTTTATGCTTAAGTGCACATTTAAGACACCTACCCTAAAATGCGCATCAGCTGCATTATTTTTAACATTTATAAAGAAACTGCTCCGATATATGCATTCAACATACCTACACGTTAGCGATACCTGCCTTAAAAATTGTGCAACTATTATCAATTATCAAAAAGGTATTACGGTTATCTGCACTGGCGCTACAATTTCCTCATTTTACAAGCTTTTATTTATTTTGCTCATCTCGCAGAACAACGAAAATGGCAATCAATTTATGTAGTTATATAGATAATTAGATACACTTCAGTAAAAATATCGCTTGCAGTAATTTCTACGTTGTAAGTGCTCCGCCATTATTTGGTTTAATAGGGATTCGGATACCTTCCTTATGGAAGCAGTAAAGAAAATTCGCTTAATTGCTTTTATCGGTTAAGTGCGCACGTGTATTGGCTTTCCAACGTCATCCTAATCCGAATTTTGTTTAGTTGGATTCATTACGGAAAAACTCACTCAACAAAAGCATTTGAGTACGGCAAGTATAACTATACAAAGGGTTGCCACATCAAAACAAATGCTCAAAACCTACAACCCATTTCTCACGTGTTGCGATGGGTGAAAGATAACGAGCGCATTTACGTGGTAGCGCACAAATAATGGATTTGAAGGGAAAAACATCGCTCAAAATCGGCCAAAGCGAATTCCTATAAATAAAATTAATAACAATCGACTAATTGGCGCTAAACCGCCCAATCTGGACACTCTGAATGAGACGTACCGTAAGAGCAACCGTGTACGTATATGTACATATATAACACTGCTATTCAAATTTGGTGGTTTATAAACTGCTCGAATTACACTCCAACTCTTTGTCCTTACTTAGGTAGTGACCTCTTCCGATCTGGCGGGCCAGAACCTGCCTTATTATGTATCACGAACGATAGACAACACGAACGATTCGCTCCTTCCCAAAATACTTTTGCCAGTAACTGTATATGGGGAGAATCACTTCAAATCTCCTAGCGCGGCGCGCAAGCGCTAAATACTGTTGTTTTCAACTCGCGCTGAAGGTAGGAAAATGGTAAAAAAAATTCCTTAGCTTTTCAAAGACGTTGTCAGATTTTCCGATTTTTTCCCCAGAGTGCCCAAGCATTTGCCTACGAGTAATAAAAGAGTGAAAGTACCGCACGCGTCGCTAGGCTCGGTCGGTCTGTGGACCCTTTATTTATTCATTCCTATAATCATGTGTTTTTAATATCTAGGTATGCTTCTGATATTAGTTCATTTGTTACTCGATAGGTGGCTTGGTACATACATATGATCTCTAAACTGTAAATGAATTGTCACTCTGAATTTATATAAACGACGACGTTATTATTTCTTCTTTTAGTACGGGAGCTAGCAACGTCGTGAAAACAGGAATTTCAGGACAGCTGGTTTTTTAATATGACATCTCTCTTACTCCCTCGGTTAGCGTGGGGCCATCTGGCAGGCGGTAATGGTTGCGTTGACTAGTGCGCATCCTATCTTTACAGTTAAAAATGCTAATTATTTAAATCATTTTAGTAAGGCTAATTTTCTTTCCATTGGCTTTAACTAGCTTTTAGAAACGTAGATTTGTTATTGCCAGACATGTCCGTTGTTGCTAACATTGTGCCAGACGTCATTTTTTATGAAAAAAAATTAATTTTTTCACCTTATTTTAGTAAAGCTCAAAATTTAATATGATGTTGTGTAAGTTCTAATGAATATAAAATTAATTTGCCAGACATTAATTCGGTTGCTAAAGCAAGAGCCAGACCTATTTAAAGCTGAAAAGTATTAGACTATGTTCAAACAGGCACCTTATTTTCAATTAAGAACCTTTTCTCAATTTAGGCCTTAATTGTTACACAATTTATCATACGAAAATCAAAGGGTATTGGCGCCTAAAAAGGGTTAAATTGCCCCTTCAGTCGCACAACGGCAACACTGATCGGCAGTATCTATCACTATCGCAATGGTGTCGCAATCATAATTACTTTTTGTATGCACCACAGATATAAAAGTAAACGGAAGTAAATGATTTTCGTTGTATAATGTATGTATTATCTCACCCTATACTTTAAGCCAAACAATTTGTTTAAATTTTGCGCCTGATTGTATGCTATCTAGCGTACACAGCATGCACTTGATAAAAAAATTTTGATTTTATACTTTTGTCATTCGCAATACAAATTGTAAGCAGTGTATGCATATCGTTACCCTAATATAGAAAGGCCCTAACTCATATTTTTTACCGAAGCGGGGTTTTAACGGATTTTGATGTATAACCTCTAGTTGCACCTTCTCTAAAAAAATTGTTGCATTCTTATGGAAATTAACGGTAATACAAGCATTAAAAAAAGGCCCTAACTCAATCCATATTATTTATATTTTTTATTTGAAGCCCTAACTCACACTATACTTATATATGGTAAATAAAATTAATTGCAAAGTACTCATCGCTTTTCTTTGTTTTATGAATCGAAGCTAAATAAACAGTTTTCTATTGTAAAGATCAGAGCGTGTTTGTTTTCGAAAACTGTACTTTAATATAAAATATAAGTGTGCAAATTTGTAAATATGGATATTGTGAGTGAAAGCACTGACAGTGATGATCAAAAGATAAAGGATTCTGCACCAAAAAGAAGTCGTAAAGCACATCCATCTAAATGGATGCAAAATAAGAACAAAATAATTAGAATGAAGGGTGAACAATATGTATGTAAATCGAAAAAAGGAGATTTGCAGAGACCAGCAAGACAGCTTGGTGAACCATGCTCATCAAATTTTTGTGAAAAAAGTTCACTAAGGAATTGTTCTGCTTTTATGGAGCCTGTACGTATAGAAATATTCAGTTTATTTTGGTCGATGTCGTGAGATCAAAAACGCCTATATGTTATAAATCTTGTCGACTTTGCGAAAAAAAACAGATTTGTTCCGAATTTTCCAAACGTACACAGTCCCTTGCATTATCAAGTGCTTTGCTTGCCTTTTGTCAGAAAACTAGCGTTACAGTAGAGCAACAGTATTTAATAAGTGGGCATACAGAAATGGAATGTGACTCAACGCATTCGCTTATAGAAAGAAAAATATGTGGAAAGCAATTGAGCTTTCCTTCACAGTTTGGGTAATTCATCAGGGAGGCACGAAGAGACCCATCTCCCTTACAAGCACATCAATTGCACTACGACGATTTTTTGGATTTTGAGAATATTCCAAAGCGATACTTATCTATTCGACCAGGTAACAAAAGCTACTATACAAAAAATTAATCTGGAATATTAATAGCAAATTTTTTTAGGCAGAAGCAGTGGAGATCCCACTGTTAACATGCTGCCCGCATTGGCTTATGATTCTTCTAGGTTATTATATTACAAAACACAAATAAATGGAGAAAACGAAATACTTCCACAACGATCAAAAATCAGTACTCAAGATACCACTCCTAAATATCTACATAAAAACAAAATTGCAATATCGAAGAAAAAGTGGGATAATTTACAGGAACTCAAAAAGTTTATACCTTCTGATTGCCACCATTTTTATGATAAATTAACTTTTAAAAACTGATTTCTTCCTCTTATTCCATAGCATACCGATTATTCATTATTAAAGAAATGAAATACTTTGTATTTAGCTTGTTCCAAAAAGCCCTATCTCACGACTTTTTTTTTTAATTACAATAAAAAAGCCCTATGTCATAAAACTTTGTTAAAAATAAAAATTCATAAAAAACTCTTTTAGAACTAAACAAGCTATTAGTTTTTATTAAAATTTCCATTTCAATAAAACTTATTTGTTTTCTGGTTAAATTTTCAAACAGTTTTTTTCTTCTCCTGTAAAGTAACGAAAATATGAGTTAGGGCCTTTTCATATTAGGTTAACGATACACATATGCATGTACGTACATAGGTACATAAAAAAAGCACATATTAGGCGTGTTTCCTTAAAGCATCACAATATAAAGCTAAATATTGGCCAAATAAAACAAACTACATAGATTACTTCCTATGTTGGCTTAATTTTGTAAGTTGTTTGACTACAAATAAAAAAAATATTAAACTACCCAAATTCAGTCCTTTTGTTAACGCATGCGATTTCTTTAAGGCCGTGCCACATGATTGGTACATACATACATACATACATACTTACATATTTGTACATTTTTTTTATTGGACTATTGGTACAAAATGAAAAAATTGGGACCCCTTTTATTTGTAGTCACACGATTGGTACAATACAGCGAACTTCTATTGGGAAATTTGTACAAATTGTTTGTCGTGGTTGGGATAAAGAAAAACATTTGTGCATTTACACGATTGGAATACGATTTGCACCAAATTTTGCCCAAACGGCCAATCGTGTGACACTGCCTTTAGAGACTTAAAAATGCTTAGTTTGTACCCACTGTTTACATATCTCTGCGGGAGATGAGATATGAAAAGAAATAGCTTATTATCGCATTGGCCTCTTGTGTGGCAAGCGGACATGCATACAATTTTGATATTTTTTTTTAATTTTTAATTACTAATATTTTTGTGAATACATATAAATTTTTTAACGTTGTTGTGTCAAATGAAGCCATTTCTGTTTGGCTGAAGCAGAAAGCTTTTAGAATAGCAATGCCTCTAGTTAGTTCAATATACAAGCCAAGATAGATTTTCATAAGCCAATATATGTAATTACGTTCGCTAAATCTTCCATACAAATAGCTTACATTTCTGTCAAATAAAACACGCCTATTGTATGTAGTGTGTACCTATTAAACGTATTTTATAATTATTCGAGTGGTGTACTTAATATAATATAAGTTATGAAATTAAAATCATTATAAAAATACATGCGTAAAAATTTTAATATTTGATTTTAATTATGTATGTAGGTATGTATATCACATTGGTTCAAAAGATTCTAAAAATCTTTCTTTATTAAAGGTAGTTTGTGGATTGCGATAGCTGTACCGCTATCGAACGCAAATTGCGATAGAAGAGCAGTTTAGCTTTCGTTTACGCATTACAGAGAGCCTAAAATGCGAAAGGGGAAAAAATGAAAGCGAAAAGGGCAATTTTCAATGCGCCTGTCGCATTGTAGGGTGCCAATATTCCAAATTTTCGCAATTTTGCTATCGCATCACATTAAAGAGTAACCCCCCAGGTGTAGCATTTCTTAAACAAATAAAAAGGAAAGTTTCCGTCAGACTTTTTATTTACTTAGTCTCTTTTGCGAAATTTTGAACTAATACTGCTTGTTTTTAAGTAGAAATGTAATTTTAACCTAACTAGTTTTTGGTTTTTCATGAATTTGGCTAAAAATTTGGAAATTTTATATATAAAAAATTAATATAGCGAGTTTTGAAACAGTAACTGTTACATAGCTAGCTTTTCTTAGCTTTTCGCGTTCTCTCTTCCATGAAGATTGGTCTACTTCTTTTTTACGACGTCTTCCACTAGCCACCGAAACTACCACGTTTTCTCGCAGTTTTCTAAGTTCATCAGAAGATGGAGACTTTTGAACTTGTATAAATACGTACAATGAATATTATAGCGACTTCTGCAAGTGTATATATACAGTAAGTACTATAGCGACTTTTGCTAGAGTAGCTAACATTTGATGCTATTTTTTTCAGAATATATAAGGATTTTGCACTGTATTGTTCGTGGACATGAAACTACTTTAAATACTGGTACGTTAACCACCAAAAACTAAAAATCGAAAAAATTTTACATAGAGCACTTTGCAAGTGGACTACTCAACTCTTTTTGTGTAAAGAAACCTCAGCATTTGATTTAAAGGTAAACAAAATTTTAAAAGTATATTTTTCATTTTGCGTTTTTTATAGAAAAATGGAAAATTTCCGAAAATCTAACGACGCCATTGGAAAGCTGTGGAAAAACTACTTGCAAATGGGGTGTTTGGATTTCACATTTACATTTTCATACCACCAGCGCGAGTTTAAAACAACAGAATTTAGTGCTTGCGCGCCGCGCTAGGAGAGTTGACGTGATTCTCGCCAAACGTATGTATGTATAGCTTTTACACTGCGGATCGCGATCCTAGATCTTGATATTTGTTGAAGGTGTAGCATCAAATATTGATGGACTTTTATTTTAAAATGGATCGCAAAATATCTAAAAATTTTGAAATCCGGATCACGGGTCGTGGATCGCGCAATAAATATTGAAAGCGTAGCATATTCAAAACGTGATCCATAGATTTCGTCAGTACATCTTGTACTCTCATAATGCGAAATCGAAAGCGTATTCGCTCTCGGCGCTTAAAACCTTTTAGAACAAATTGAAAGCATTTAAATTAACATTGGAAATTTTAAAAGAATTATGGAATGCATTATCTGTAAATTATTGGTACAAAATAAAAATATTTTCTTGCGCCATAATAAGCGTGCCGCACAAAAATTATGCAAATACTGATGCGATAAATATTGAAGGTTTGGCACACACTCACGATCACGATCTAAATATTGCGATCCGTATTGACGGTGTGACAGGCGCCTAAGATTACAGTTTTAGAACGGGAATTTAAAAACAGCGAACTGTCAATCGGTCCAGGCGCTAGTCAACTCCCTTTCTCCGATATTATATTGCCAGCCAGAGAAAAAGATCTCTCAGCTGCAGCAATACTAGTTTCGACAAATAAGGGAACTTTGTTCTATTTCCTTCTCACTACTCAATTACATTAAAGTTTACAGTAATGTCAATTGTTTCCGTGCTCTATATTTCAACTTCATCTTCATATATTTCTGTGGTTTGTGAAACAGTTCGCCTAAAAAAAATAAAAGAAAAAGAGCTGTGCATCGTTGTTAGAAGGTAATGAGTTATCAGGAATCACAGTATATACAGAAATAAACCTTTTCGCAGTTTTTCACCATTTGGTCCCCGAGGAGTACTTTTGGGTTGTGTGCAGCGTTTTCGTTTTGCGAGCACGGCAACAGTTACTGTGGGGAATTTCGCCTCATGATTAGAAAAGTTCTTTTCGAGGATAAAATATACATAATTATCAGCCGGGCTCCCATTTTCATTTACTTTTGCGTTTTCGTAAAAATCGTACATTTTTTATATTTTTGGGTGCTCTTGAATTCGCAACTTTTTGTTATCGATAAGTTCCATTTTCCACATCGTTTCCAGCATTCTTAAAAGCTATCCCTTGAAGGTATGCAACAATTATCGCACATTTATCGTCCGCACCAAATCGTAAATCTTCGTTGCTTTGATAAATTTTCGTTGCCCAAAACGGAGATGTGTATAATAAATAGTGAATTAAGCAAATAAAATCAACAAAACAAACAAAAGTTAATTTTAGGACGCCAAAAATATCGCAAAATATAATGGGCATAATCAAAAATAAATTTAAACTAAGCTAGCTTGTTATTTATGTTAATTTTGCCATTTACTTTTCATTCCACCGTCTCATCGGCAACCGATTTGAAACCTCAAAAATTTTCCGATTTGCGAATATTGGAGCACGTAATTTTGAAAACTAAAACGCAAAATTTTTGCGAATTCGGACACGGGAGCCCGGCTGTATGTGTTATTTGTGAGCAAAATGTAGGTTAAGTATAATATCCATCTTTAATGTATGCTGATATTCATGCTTAATGAAGAATAATATCAATAGTTAAGTACAAAATTAACGCTTGTGTTTTATAAACTGGAAAACTCAAATCGTAATTATAGCTCTGAATGGAGTTTTCTTAAATGTAAGTTTATAATGAAAAAAAGTCTTTATAAGATTATATTTTTATGAAAAAACGTAAATTTTGTGAATTTATCAAGCAAAATTTTAAATTTCCGAATATATTTAAGTCTTTATTAAAAAAACACAAGGTTTGTATAGTTATACAGACCCTAATGCCTGCCAGCGCATCCGCCTAGAAAGTTCATTAAGCACACACACCTAAATTTGAGTGATCTACAAGTTAATAGCGTTTTCAGCATTTAACAGTTCATTATCATGTACGGTGTATACACTGAACTATGATAATCTGTACTATCTATAATAGTAGACAATAATTTGCAACGTTTTTACACCTTTGCAATTAATTTCGGTCATTA
>NW_023458563.1:33313679-33327187 GCF_013731165.1 Rhagoletis pomonella
ATATGTATGTAATAATCTTTGGCTTTGTTTGTTTCCATTCAGAACTCTGTTCATTTCTAAACAGTTATCACTTATAAGCATTATGTAGAGATAATTTTACCGTCTTGGAAACTAGCTTTTCAAAGAAGTTTGATAAAGTTGCTGCAAATTAGCCTTTATAAAATATTTCAAATTTTTTTGGAGAACTCTAAGATGCCTGTCACCTCAGCAAATGATTTATCTAAAACATTGGAAGGTTAGTGGCTACTGCAGTTAAGACGTACATTAAGCCTTTCGCACTGTGAAATGAAACGCCTAAAAAATTTCGTTTCCCGTAATTGTCCGTCGCCTCCTGCTCTTAGCTCTTATTTTTTTACCCAGTTCTTGGTTTTAACATACTTTTTCGCTTTATGAGAAATCGTTTTTGCATCTCGCAGTAACTTCCCACGTCGACAAGTTCGCCAAAGGCTGCGACGATCTTAATAATAAATTTCGACAATTTGGCAAAGCCGGCGCCATTCACTGCCGGAAAGGTCTGACTATCTTCAATGACCCATAACGTACATTTCTCAATGGCCTCATGTTTATCCAATACTGTGACAGGTTTAAAACTTTTGATTCCTTAAAGTTTTTGCTGCATTTGTGACGATTCAAATTTGATGTTTGGCTTCTGCCATACTTCAGCAGCTTACAGCAAGTGCGGCTGCAAACTAAACCTGTATCTAGTCTCATCCTGCCTTAGGATTTCAGAAACCGCATTCCAAACAAGACTTTTTCCCTCACGGCAAAGAATCTATGAACGCCGCTCAACTAATATGTAAATGCAAAGCAAACAAAATTCGACGTATGTGTCCCCGCATTCGTCTTGACCAATGAGCTAACGCTCAGTACTTACTACACCAGAAGCCCGAGTAAATGATCGAGCATACACAAAATTTAGGTATCCGCCGCAGCTCTCTTGTATGTATAGTTTGTTCGATTTTCAAAAGTGAAGTGTCAAATTATATGCCATGATCCTCCACTTGAGGTACTGTTGAAATTGAAATTGATGGAAAATAATGAAAAGGGGTATCAAAAGACGCGTATTACTGTCAGTATTAAGAATCCGGAGGCAGAAACTGATTATTTTAAACCGTGCAAAAGTTATTCGCAAAAAACTGTTTCATTCAGCTCAACTTTGTCAATACTAAATTCACGTTAATAAATATATTAAATGAACACATATTGGAATCTAGATGTTCACTATAGTTTACTTTAACTCAATTTGTAACAAAAAATTGCGAAACTTATTGATTTAATTAAGCATTAATGCAAAACAATGTACAAAAGCCGGCGTCGCATTTATTCCGCTAGTTGCAGCTAGGTGCAATAAAAACATGAAGGTGCTTGGTGTTGCCAATCTATTACTTTTAGAGAAGGTGTTATTAGTGATGTCAATAACAATAAATGAGAAAGATTTTAATTTTAGTAATCATTTTTATAATTTGTATATAAACAAAATCTTACTCATAGAAAACACATTTACGGTTTGCGGAATGCGGAATGCGCCACCTTTATGCATTATGCAGCAAATGAGCGATATGTATTTATTCATTTACGCAGGTAGTGCCCCACTTCCCAAAAAACTTATACTTATAAAGCAGCAGTGGAAATATAAAATTATATCCATTGGGCTTTTAGTGCTTTAGAACTAATTAATTGTATCAACTCTACCATGCACAGTTGTAAATATACGTATAGGTAGTGGTGTGTATGCGCATTCACATACATTTGTATACGCATATGTATGTATATTTGTTAAAATTCGTGCCGAAACTTGATTATATCTAAAAGCTTAAAGAGACAGCAACGTTGATCCGGATTAACTCGGACTTAATTCGGATCAACTGCAGTTAATCCCGAGTTGATCCGGATCAACGCTGCCGTCTGTTTATGCTTTGAGAAACTACAAATATGTACCCAATTTGCAAAACGTCTTCGTATCGACGTCGTTTCTGACTCGTTCTGGTGAACTATTTGTTTCCCGGCGACGTCGCCAAAGACTCGCCGGCGAACTCGTCATCGGATGAAAAGCACAGTTCCCCGGCGGGTCACAAAAACGATATACTAGCGAACTGTAAAACAATGCTAAAAACTTTAACAAAAACTATACAAATCCAATTTCAAATTGTGTGATATATTTAAAAAAACTAATCAGCAAGGTTTCCGAAAGTGTTGAATCTTTTCAATCTGAATTAAAAAAAAAAACAAGAGCAGCGCTGTCTTCGGCTACGCCGAAGGCTTCATACCTTTCATTTGAAAAAAAATTATATATTCACAGCATCTATAGATAGAGGAATTACATATACTATAACAAATCATATGTAAATAATCAGAGGCATGAAAGATATACCTTATATAGCACCAATCTAATTGATTTTCACTGCTGTGAGATCGGTATGTAAACCGGTAACACAATTTAATGGTATCTGAACAATCAGTGATATAGTAGATAAAGCTTATACAGCATAGACGTTGACAATTTTCTCAGTAGACTTTTTATTTTTATTTTTGTTCATTTTATTGTAAACTTTCTGTTGATAATGAGTAAAAATAGTGCAACATTTAATGTTTCTAGATGAATAAATGGAGAAGTCAGAAAAAAATCTCATATCTGAACAATCAGATGTATGGAGGCTATAGGTTATAGCGACCCAATCTTCGCGATTTTCACTGTAAGTATTCTTTTGATAATGGGTGGAAATAGTGCGAGATTTCCGATTCTTCCTGTTCCGACAAATGATTATAAAAATATACCCACTTACCAAATTTCATCCAGATATCTCGAAAACTGAGAGACTAGATTGCATACAAACAGACGGACATGGGTAAATCAACTCAGCTTGACGTTCTGATCATATAAGTATACATATTGATGGGTCTATCTCCTCTTATTCTGGTACTTAAAATCATGGACCAAAGTTATAATACCATTTCATGCTTATGAATTGTATAACAAGGAATTTTTAAGCAGAAAAACAAAACTAAAAATTTAAGAGTACCGTTAATTTCTTCATGATCCAATGATCGGATCTAAAATAGTATGGGACCACCTGTGAGGTTCCACCTTTTCTTAAAAAGAAAGAATTATAGAAATCGGTTAATGTGGTCCAAAGTTATGCGGTAACATACATAAAAAAAAATTTCAGAAGAATTGATAACTTCTTCCTTTTTTTGAAGTTGGTTAAAAAATATAGCTCATTAAATTTTAGTGTAATGGAGTACAAATTTTGTATGGAAAAAATTAGTTCAATTTGAGGTCGTTTCGAATTAGCTTCGATGAGAAAAAGCGAAGTCGGAATGACGCACAGTGGTCGGAGAAGCCATGTTTTACGCGAAAAAGGCATATTTGAAAACTGTGATAATTTAACCGGAGTAAAGCCATTCTTATTCAGAAATGTCCAACGACCTCAAAACTGACTAGTATTTCAATAGTGTCTGCAGAGAAAGCCGTTGAATCCGTTTAATTCAAAGAATTCGATTGTGGCACGTCCAAACAGTCAAGTATTGATAGACTTCTTAAATTTTTTTTTATGGGAACCTTCAATTATAACAGTAATAGCTGGTTTGGTGTTACTTCTTAAACATGGAAAATTATGGTTTCAATTAAATATTACATAATACAAATGTGTAGCTAAACTATCAATACCTTAATAACACGGATTATTTTTAAAGAATTTTTTTTTTTATAACTATTGAGTAGGGCTCGGCCCTTTATCAAAAAGTAAAGCAGGGGATCAGCGAAAAGAAAAGCTGCGCATACTGGCGCCAAAAAGAGTGGCGACCATTTTATTTTACTAGATCCACTTTAGCAGTTTTTCCACATAATATAAAGTGTATTAAAACATAAAGGGTTCAGGTAAATTATTCTATATTTAGCATCACAAAGTGTAATGTACAGGGAACGGATTTTATGGAAATTGCCTTTTTTCTGCTAAAGAGATAGAGTACATTCGATTAAGAATATTTTCGATTTAGCTTTCCCTGACTCCATATATATACATTTGATTGATTTTGTATTTTTTTTTGCCTTTTTTAAGATATTTGCCGTTTTTTGAAAGTTTTAAACGTGTCATATTTAAATTGGGCGCCACATGTATCAACACATGTCGAGCGCACGTTTAGTACATTCAAGGCTTTTCTTCGCGAAAATCTAATGTATCTTGTGTAATGTGACTAACCGGACTTCTATCGGAAGTACAGTAATTTTTTTGAGCCGTTATACTTCGTACTTCGAAGTACAGTCAATTGTACTTCTTTACAATATTTTGTTCTACCCAATGCAAATTGAACAGGTAGTATCAGTAGAGCAGCTTATTTGTTTTTTTTTTTAATTATTCGGTTCTACCCAATGAAAACTGAACAGGTAGTATCAGTAGAGCAGCTGATATATTTTTTTTAATTATTCGGTCTCTGAAACGTCAAATATTTTTAATTTCTTCTGGGCCTTGCAAATGATGGATCCATGCTTCGAGAAGCAAACAAAATTTACTAAGAAAGAAAGTCGCACAAGTTTTTTCCAAATATTTTTAATTTTTACTTTTTTGTATTGCACATGGTACTCTTTGATTAACAAGAAAAGAATCAGAACAGTTTTAAGATTTTAGATAAGAGAACCAACAACAAACTACACATAAATGTGGTTTTTGCTGGTCTGTTTGATATACCTTTTAAGTTGATTTTTCTTTAACTGTTTCGAAAAAATTTTAAAAGGTTAGTCATCTCAGTTAAGAAAGGTACTTATAGATCAACACATAAATTATGACTTTCAATCACTTCACTTCTCTAGCTGAAAAATTTCATTATAAATGGCTACTCAATCAAGAAGAATTAAAAGGTATTAGAGAGTTTAAAAATTGTGTGGCGAATCTTACTTGCTCCTGTGGATATTCAGAAACGGCAGTATCGGTGATTTGATTTTTTTAAGTTATTTATTTATTTTTTCAATTAAATTGATCAAACATATTATTCCCAGCATACCAGCGGAGTCCGCAGGGTGCACAATTAGGACTTCCTGTACGGTGCGTTGATGCTCCTAGGGAGACTGCGAAAAGAGTCCGAAAGGAGCATGCCCGCAGGAGAAAAGGGTAATCTCAATATATATGACAAAAGTGCACCTTTAGGACTACTTAAATGAATGATTTCGTTGCCCCAAAAAGCAAAGACTCCTATTCACCTATGATTTTGTGAGGACTCCTTAATACCTCCGATGATAACCAAGACGGAGTGTTTTTGGAGTGCTCCGATAATATACCGGAAAGGAGGCTTTACGGTTTTTCAAAATGTTCTTAATTTTGTTTATAATAAATAACTACTACAGTTTTTTTATCATTTATTTTTATTGAAAAAACGCTAAATTAAAAAATGATTTACATATTATTCAGTAAAAAAAAACAGATTACAACGTGAAATTTTTTTAAATGAATCAAAAAAAAAGTTATTTATCTTGTTTAAAATACATTCCTTTTAGGTTTGAAATCTTTTTGCGTCCGCTCTATGCAAGTCTTTGCCTGACCCAACATATTTTCTAATAAATACATCTGAAAAGTTCTAAAGTAATGCTGGATTTCCACTAGTCATTAAATAGCAGACATTTTAATGACAAACTTGGGCATTAAAAAAAAGCCATTAAATTAATTTCCACATGGCACTTTTTAAATGCCTCCAACCTTTGGTCATTTTAATGCCTAGTGGAAATGCGGCATTAGACAAAGTAATTTTTTATGTATTAAATTTATTTGAAACTGCCACAACATCAACAGTTCTTTTTGCGGCGTCCCTTTTCAGGAATATTCGGAAGGGACGATCAATTTCTTCTTGATTGAAAATTTCTTTTTTAATTCACCGACTAGATAACAAAGAAACACGGAGCGCTCCGAAACACTCATTCGAGGTGTTGCTGTGGGCGTCCCTTGTTGCCTATTGAAATGAACGTAGCAATGCTTTGTTCAATGTAAAACTTATATAGTATAGATTGTTAATTAATAAAATTGATTTGTTGAATTGGTACACTGCTACCATTTTTGTATATTTTTGGTTTCCAGTTCGTGTACTTCTTTGAGCTATGAAATAGTTGGTCCATTAATCTTGTGCTTTGTGCTTTAATGTTACTTTAAAGTTTTGTGGGTTAAAGACTCGAAAGGAGCAAATAGTCAAAGATTCAGAGCACAAATTTTTCATGTAATGAAACTAGTTCATAGTTTTTCCCTTTTTACTTGTAAAATGTATTTTTTGATTGTTTTTCGGTTTTGTCTTATTGAGTGCCTTTTTTAGTGCCTTCTTTTGCCTTTTTTGTGATTTCTAGTGCCATTTCCTGCCTATTTCGCTATTTTATTTTAAATTTTCTAGCCTAAATATTTCGCTGTTTCGTTTGCCTTTTTATAGGTTTTTAGATCCTAAAAATCCGTTCCCTGGTAATGTATATATATATAAGATGTCTCTTAAGCAACCTGAAGTCAATTTTCAAAAATTCAAGCTAGCGAATCCATTATGGCGCCCAAGACTAGTTTTTGAAAATTCAAAATACAAAATCCAAAGTGGCGTCCGAGATTTAAACAAATTATTGAATTTTCGTGAAATTTGGTAATTGGAATAAGAAAACTGAAGTTTTGGAAATGATGAATTTCGTTTAAAAAAAAAAAAATCTTAAGAAAACTATGGGGGCCAAGGTCAAATTGTTTGGGCTGAATATATAGCAGACGTCCCCAACAATCCCCTATTTATAAATATAATTACTGTTATTATTTCATAATTTGATTATAAATTCATTTTAAATATGTTCCCTGGAATACAATAAATCAATAATTTTGTTGAATAAATAAATATTTATATTATACTACTCAACTGAAAATTACAGTTTATTTGACAGTTGTCAACGGAAAAAGTTTAAATGTGATATATTTAGAACTCAAGCTCAGTGAGCCTTAAAGCCTAGTATGTTTAATTCTTGGGAAATTTTCCTTATTTCTAGAGAAATTGACAGCCCATTCGACAGATTTGATGTAAAATTCGTGACTCGTGTGTCTATCACCTTTATCAGTAGCATTTAAAAAAATATTTTCTTACTTTTAGAAAAATGAACAGTCCGTTTGACAGCCATCAACTCTTAAAGTTTTAATTCGACATAAAATTTGTGAGTAGCGTGCCTAAAAACTTTATCAGTGGAATTTTTAAAAATATTATCTTATTTTTAGAAAAAATAGACAGTCGATTTGACAGCTGTCAATCCTCAAAGTTTTAATTTGATATTTAATTCGTGACTAGCATGCCTAAAGCCCTACAAGTGGTATTTTCAAATAGATTTTCTTAATTTAAGAGAAATTAGCAGTTAATTTGACAGCTGTCAAGTGTTAAACAATACATTTTATGGCATGCTCGGATTAAGAATTACAAAAATATCACGATCCTGTAGTTTTTTATAATCGTAACAGCCCTTCTAATTTTTCGCGTAAACATGGCTTCTCCGACCAAGGGCGTAGCCAGGTAGGGAAAGCTACAAAACGAAGGAGAAATATTCAAATATCAATAAACAATTTCTCTTGCGTTAAATCTTGTTGTGAATGACTTAAACGAGGTTCCAGAAATAAGAAATACTATTTCTACCCTAAAAGATATGATAAATTTTTTTTTCGCGAATCAACGACACGCAAGAATTGTGCTTCTAATAAATATATCACGTTTGCGTGAAACAAGATGGCCCGAAATATATAGCTACACCTGTATTCAACTAATTCAAAATGTTATTGTTTGGAGATTATGTTTATTTCTTTATTTGTAATAATTTTCATTTAAAATATAAATCAATCTGTAACAGAAACCACAATAATAAAAGTTTCAAAGCTTACAAAAAATAATTAAGCTTCAAAAAGTTGTCATCAAAATTTCCAAATTGTTAATCAGAATATTTAGAAAATTTTCGGGTACGCAGTTCTGTAGCTCATTCAATTGTAGTCTAAGAAAGTGCAAGTCTCCAGTCTAAAAATTACCGTTGATTTTTTAAAAATTTTAAAATTTTTATCATGTGTTATATGGAAGAAAATGCGCAACACTGTTCACAAAACAAATTCTAAAAAATCAACGGTAATTTTTAACGTCTTGAGACTTGCACTTTCTTAGACTACAACGGAATGGGCTACAGAACTGCGTACCCGAACATTTTCTAAATATTCTGATTACAAATTTGAAAATTTTGAAGTTTGATTAATTTTTTTTGCAATTTTTGCAAGCTTTGAAACTTTTAATATTGTGGTTTCTGTTACAGATTGAGGTATACTTTAAAGAAAATTATTAATAAAATAATAAACATAATTTCCAAACAATATCATTTTGAATTTCGTTTCTAATTAGTTGAACGCAGGTGTATCTGGAAATTTCAGAAAATTTTCCTGAAGTTGTGGAAGCTTTAGAAAAGTTGTCAATTCAGGGAAACTTTTCCACAAGAATGTCTGCGTATCAATTGTGTGCATCTATAACATATCCGATGTTCATCATTGCTTTAATGACAAGTGCTAAATATTAAACGTTGCTGGAACCTACAGAAAACGTTTTGAAAATGAAGACAATAACTAGACCTCATTTTGGAGGTAGTTGGGAATGATCGCAAGAATGCAGAAGGAGTCACTACGCCGATGCAGGAGTTGAAATTTCACTACCACGTTTGGCAGGTAAACAAAAAAGCAGAAGTAACCCCCATCGGTCAATGAAAATGAGTACTGTCGACGGTCTATAATAAAACCGTATCGATTCGCTAAAGTCCTCTTTACAACTACGCTTTTCTAATGAAAATACTCCAGCTTTTTCGCTGTCTCCATTTCACCCATTGTTACGGTGACCATATTTATGGGAGCCGAATACGGGACAATAAATAATTTTGAACATTTTTTCCACAAAAACTTATTGATCTTAAAGCCTTCTTCAATAATCCTAGATGTATTAGCCTTGAAATAGCATCCTTGTAGTAACATCACAAATTTGTAGGAAATTTTCCCCGAGATTTTTACCCACAAAATTAAAAAGAAACCTTAAATTTAAGTACAATAAAGTGTGATGTTGAAGTCGCTAAAACTTTCCGTTAATTTTTGACCATTTTTTTTTTGTTGTTGACGATGTTGAGCATCTTTTTCACACAACGTAGGTAAGTATGGCTGACTTCCAAAACGTCAATTGCTTTGCATACGTACAAAGTATAACATAACGTCGAACTACAAAATATTGACAATGTATACTGTTCCAAAACATAAGTTATCGAAACGCATCGCCCGAGCATACTTTGAACTGCTATCAAATTATAACTTTATTACATGGCAGTTGAGAAGTGCATTCATTAATTTAATGAAGGAAATTTTTGGACTTCAGCAGCACATAGCACGAATTTAGGCGCCTGGTGTTAGCAATCGCACTTAAACAGTATTATATGGTTTTGTTAGGAAAAGAGCTTTCTTTACTTTCATAAAGAATAATAAACGTTAAATAAACTAAGGAAAAATAGCCAAACTTTGCTGAAATGTCGAGTCCTAGCTTCTAGCCTCGAATCGAAACACAGGCATTCAGATCACTTAAAACTCGTTCATAGGCTGGCCTTTTTAATGAGATGTTAAGGCATCGAAACACCGAATACGGGACAAATACAGGACATTAAAAGAAATACAGAACATTTGGCGTCCCGTATAAAATAAATAAATTGCCAGGACAACGGGTCCAAAAAGAGGACTGTCCCGTATAATACAGGACGGATGGTCACCGTACCCATTGTATACGATTAAAGCTCTAAAGCGGTTAAGCGGCCGTCGGTTAGCCGCTGTTAAAATTAAAACTCACAAAGGCGTATGGAAGGCTCATAATTGCGGCGGAAGCGTTTTACCGCCGACTTTTTCGGGTGATTTAAATTTTTTTTCTATTTTCACCGCCCAGCTGGGACGGCACAATGTTGATTGAGTGTTGATTGTGTTGAGTGTGTTTACTTTAACAGATTTCACTGCTGCAACTGTTCAGCTCTTCACTTACTGGTGAGACTGTGGTATGTAGCAAGAGCTGTCAAAAGTTAAAATATTCTAAATGCACTAAACTGGACACAATATGTTGCTGTGGTTGTGGTGCATTATTGCTCATGTAGCTGATGTAGCTAGCGAAATAGCTTGTGGCTGTGGTACTACTTTCTGGTTAGCCAGTTACCGCCGTCCGCTGTTGGGTAGAGCTTAAATGTTCCAGTAAAAATGTACAAAAGAACGCGAAGCATTTTAAACAGATCTATGATCTAGATATGGGTAGTAAACTCATTATTTGGTACATCATCAGATCCTGGATACGCCCTTGTCTCCGACTACTGTGCGACCTTGTATTTTGTATGGAAAACACGACTTCGGTTCTCCGTCGTTTCGAGTTCACACAAACGACTTCACCAAACCGACGTCGTACCCACTTCGATTCGATGAGAAAAAACGAGGTCGGAACGATGTTGCGGTTGGTATGGAAACAACGACTTCGTTTCGACGTCGTTTGCAGTTCACCCAAACAACTTCACCAGACCGACGTCGATTCCAACTCGTCCTCGCTCTGTGGCAAATTGGGTGTATATATGTATATTTTCACTTACAGTCACACAAGCTATAAAAATTTAAATTTCTTATACCAACACACGTGTATAATGCATGTTCTATGTATATAAACGTGGCCCTATGGTTATGCTTTTATATTTTTAAAAACAGAGCAAAAATTCTGACTTTAGTAAACAACGCTGAATTGAACTGGCATAAAATGTAAGTATATATATATATATATGTATGTATACCATTCACTCATTCATGTGCTGTGAATTAGAAAAATTTAATTACTCAACAGAAGGTAATATATGTAACAAATAATGTCTAATAATTAGCGAAAGAGTTAAAAAAATTTAATTAAGATATATTAATGCTATCTACTTTGTTGCTTATCAATCAAAAAAATCAAAAACAAATCTGCACTATGGCATGTACTTATGTTAATTGAATGGTTTCGTATACCTTGAGCACCTTTGATCCACATTTGAAAACACAGCATATTGACATATTTTAGGTTGAGTGGTTTTAAATTTGTTCGTGTTTTTTTTTTAATTTGCATAATGTGAAAATCATCGTTTTAGAAGTAGAAGAGGCAATGGAAAAGTATTTGAGAGTTAATACAAAAAATTAGAAAGCATAATAGTTTATGTATATTTTTATTGCTATGTTCAATTTTCTCATGGAAATTAAAATTCATTTATACAACTAGAACAAAGAATTTGTTCAATTTTAATACAAAATAATATTGACAGTTGTATGCAAATATGGAATGTTTTTAGAGAATGAGAGTAAATTAATAGTTTTAACAGAAGGATAATCTGTATAGATACAAACATTAAATGAACACGACACGATTTTTACAATAAACGAGAATATATACTTATCGATTTGTTTATTTACGCTTGTATGTGTGTTAGTGTACATTTACTAATACGGTTGTATGTACGTATATAAAGACGTTTATGTGATAAATGCGTATAAGTATATATACAGATAGATCAATGTGCACGCATATGTACATACATTTGTCCATAAATACCCACTTCATTCCGATATACTTTCAGAAATAAAGTATTTTAAATTGGTTATTATTGAGTTACTCAAAATTCTTGGGTAACAGATGAAAATCAAAGGTAACTTTATATCTAAATAGTTCCACGATCGAAATCAATACCGTCAGAGGCAGCTTTGCTTGGGTCAAAGTGGCCAACTCGCGTAATATTTCCTGTTTGTTATTGCGAAATGAAAGCTGTTTGTAGTGTAATTATCATATTCAGGGCTATCACTGAATCCATCGAAACCTACGAAAGTGCTATCACTGAGTCCGAATAGTTACGAACTTAAATTCGAAATTCTTACAGAGCCTTCATTGAATCCGCTCATAACGAAGAGTTGTAGAGCTAGTCTACGACGAGTCTAAAAGCTCAGTTAGTCTAGACTTAACTTGAATTAACTTACCCTAAGAAATCATCAATGATTACTCAACGCGTCAACTTAAGCCAAGAACGGAAATATTTTGTTTTTGTATTTTCTCTTTCAACTGTTCAACAGTTCGCCGCCTAAAATGCTACATCAAAAAAAATCATGCAAACAAAAATGTTTGCTTTAATTTATTTTTAAGAAATACAAAAACGAGAGTCTGGTAACCCTGATTCTCTCACCGCTCTCAATTTCCGTAAGGCCGTAACTTAAGAACCTAATATCTACAGGTTTTAAGTCTCTTACGATAAGTTAAGTTTTAACTAACCGCCAACAAAGTTTCTCATATAACAGGTTGGGTAAAAAAATAAGGTAAGTTAAGTTACGGAAATTAAGTCTAGACTAATTTGCTGTCGGAAAAAAATTTAGGATCGGTGAATCTTAAAAATAATGCAAACAGCTTCATCATTGTTAATGATAAATATTTATTATACTCCAAATTCGCTATAGTTTCATATTATTCCATATAATTGTGTAAATGTAGACGTAAAATACCAATGGCATGCATTTATCTTGTAGACGCTATTTATTAAATGAATATTTTTTATGAAGCGAGGAAATATTAGTTTAACAACAATTTAGTAGAAAAGAAACCTAAATACTTCAATATCTTAAAAATTAATTTATTTGTTTTTGGTTTAGGGCCTTTGAATTATAAACTATGATAATTTTTTATTTATTAAGTTCGAAACTCGGAAAATACATAAAATTGCAGTTTCAGTTTTATTCATTTTAATTATCGAATGAGGTCGAAATATCGACAATAAAATTAATGAAACTAAAACCGGAGTTTTATGTATTTGCTGGGACTCGAGCTCAATAAATAAAAAATACCATAGTTTAAAAATTAATTTAAATATAAAAGCTTATTAACCTTTTATTTTTAATATTTCTATTGAACTTTGTACCACGATGTTTATTAGGAAAAATTGAAAAAGCAACAAAGTCTAAGCGGTAGAAGTTCTAGCAGGTATTTCATAGATCACCACACCTCCTCATCAGACTTCTTTTTTTCTAGACTTCCGCAGGGATCGAACTTGCGTAATCGATGTTCAAAGTCAGAAGCGTTAACCACTGAGCTATGTACATCCCGTAAACTCTTGTTGCTAAGTCATTTTCCTTATTCAACCAACTACTATCAAGTGCAGCTGATTTGCCGCTATTTAAACTCGACAGCGTGGTTGTTGTCATTCTATACATCCATTTGCTTATTTGCTTTTTTGTATAGTTTCAGGCAGGCTCTTCCTAAAATATGTATTTATCAATGTTATTGTGGCTTATCAACATTTTATTTTTAATATTTTTATTGAGCTTTGTACCATGATTGTTTATTAGGAAAACTTGAAAAAGCAACAAAGCCGTAAGCGGAAGAAGTTATAGCAGCTATTTCGGAGATCAATAAAAATATTAAAAATAAAATGTTAATAAGCCACAATAACATTGACAAATACATAGTTTAGGAAGAGCCTGCCT
>NW_023458563.1:33327197-33359880 GCF_013731165.1 Rhagoletis pomonella
ACATCGAATTCGCAGGTTCGATACCTGCTGAAGTCTAGAAAAAAGAAGGCTGATGAAGAGATGTGGTGATCTCCGAAATAGCTGCTATAACTTCTACCGCTTAGACTTTGTTGCTTTTTCAATTTTTCCTAATAAACAATCGTGGTACAAAAGCTCAATAAAAATATTAAAAATTAAATATACAAGCATTTTTATTTTTAAAAGAATAAAATCTAAAGCTAAAAAAATAATAATAATAAAAGGAAAATAAAAAAGTAAAAAAAGTTCCACTGCCCGAGGTCTTGGATCTCTCAAACGGCAGACCAGTGCTTTGCTGACTCGGACATTGCCACTGCTGGGGCAGGGTGAGGAAAATGACATACATAAATGTCTATTGTTTCCTTTCCAGCTAATTTTGAATCTTCAATGTTCAGCATTCAAAGCTGGAAACGATATTTCAGTGATAGAAATTTTTTCGTATTCGTAGCAGGCATCCGAATTCGTAGATTTTCTACGATGGATTCAGTGATAGCCCTGAGTGTGTTTATCTCAAGCCCAGATAATAAATTAAAGTGCAATGTTTTATATGTATTTAGTTGTATTTTTTCGATTACCTTCTGTTCGATAGGACCAATTCTGTTTAAAGGTTCTCGTAAACGATGAAAACATTTTTCATGAGAATAGGAATTCTCACTGTCTGATTAGTAGTGACTCATTAGTAATGAGCAGGGAACGGATTTTATGGATATTGCCCTTTTTTCTGCTAACGAGAGAGAGTATATTCGATTAAGAATGTCCACGATTTAGCTTTACCTGATTCTATATATACACATTTGATGTTGCCTTTTTTTGCCTTTTTTAAGATATTTGCCTTTTTTGCCTTTTCTACCTTTAAAAAAGTGATTATAGCATTTACAATTTTTTTTTTAAGATTAAAAAATATACACATGCCCATGTGGCTTATAGAAGCGCAGGGACCTCTTACCAAATTGGTGTTGGAAAAATTCAAAGCCGTTTTCTCAGCTAACGTAGGCTTGAAGACAATAAGGGGTGTGGATAAAATTGTAAAGGGCGAGGAAAACGCCCTCATTCCTGATAATATGAACGTTTCAAACGTTCCATATTTAAATTGGGTTCCACTTGTATTACCTTACGTCGAGCGCACATTTAGCACATTCAAGGCTTTTCTTCGCGAAAATCGAATAAAAGTGCTGCCAGAAAACTTCAAAATGCATCTTGTGGTTCAATGTTACTACAACTATACAGATTAAAGTTCTATGAGTTAGAAACTCGAACGGATAAAATAGTCAAAGATTCAAAGTAAAAATTTTACATATAATGAAACTAGTTCATAGTTTTTCTCTTTTTACCTGTAATATAAACATTTCTAAAATAAATGTATTTTTTGATTGTTCTTCGTATTTTCTGTCTTCTTTTAGTGCCTAATTTTGCTTTTTTTGTTTTGCCTTTTTTGCAATACCTAGTGCCTTTTCCTGCCTTTTTCGTTATTTTATTTTGCCTTTTTTATAGGTCTTTAGGCCCTAAAAATCCGTTCCCTGGTAATGAGAATGGATATTTACAGAGCCGTAGCAAGCTTTCTGGCACCCTATACTGTGGAAAATAATGCATAGTAAAAATGAATACTTTATATTTAAAAGTAATATTTTCATATCAAAATTTAGCACGCACGTATTTGAATGATCACATCTGAGTATGTATGTATATGTAAGTGTGCATACCCTGCAGTGAAAAGCCAAACCAGTCAGTAAAAATACTAGTTCATTAACTAGTATGTGCTAAAGCGATGGCCTACCAGTTCAACAATTCCGAAGAACCTAAGTTTTCAATGACATCTGCCTTTGAATTGCCAAAGCCAAAAAAAAAAATTTTTTCTTTTCTTACAAATGGCGGCTGTGGCGTCGCGTGAAGACCAGTGGTTCTGGATCCAAGATCGCAGGTTCGAGTCCGCTTGGAGGCGGTTAAGATTTTTCAAGTTAAATTAATGTAAGTTTATATACATATCTAATAATTTCAATTTAAATAGATAGATACAAATTTGAAAAATATAAATACTTGTGCCATAAAAAAGTTCAAGTGCAGGCGCGGGGTTCTTTTATATATTTTTTTTTTATTTAGATAGTTATTGTAATTTTTAAATTATATCTAATAAATAAAAATCTCGTGTCACGGTGTGTATGGTCGAACTCCTCCGAAACGGTTCGTCCGATTTGTACGGAATTTTTGGTATATATTTGGTAGGTATGAGAATAGGTCGTGAAGTATATTTCATACCGCTAGGTGAAGACGGCGTGGCACCTCCCATACAAACCGAATTTTTCATATTGCATATCTCTGAAAGTGTTCATGGTATAGTATTGAAACTTGGTATGCAGATGTCGCACACTTAGATCCAAAGTGCGATCAACTCAAAAAAAAATTTTAGACGATTTTTTGCATAAACCAATTCATAGGACTTACCTCTAATTAATGCATCGATTTTTTCTTCAAGATTATATACACGAAAACAAAGCTGCTGTTATACCAGTTTTTGCATCATTTGCGTAGAATCTGTAGGACCCACAAGCTGTTATATATCCCACTCTGATTTTTTAGTTAGCTGACTTTAGATCTAGGTGGGCGGTATATGAAATCGCTTGAGTTCTTCGAAACTGGTGGGCACATACTAGCTAATGAACTTGTATTTTTCTAACTGGTTTGGCTTTTCACTGCAGGGGCGCGATGTGGTGTTGATGGAAATTCAACATTTGGAAGTACATTTATACATATGTCTGGCTCTGACTGAGTGGGCAAATATATTTTTGTTTTTTATCGTTTATATTAAGATAAACTACGTTATTGATTGATTTTACTGTTTTTTCCCCTTAGTGTAGGCAAAATCCAAAGTGTCAGGAAATTAACGCAAGGATTGGAGGTTGGTGCGGACTGAGATTCGTTTGAATTTGTTGCCGCATCCTTGTTACGGCAATTGGTATGTATGTACTTATATGAGACATTCCTTTTTATATCGGACACCAAATTTGGTGTCGCACTTTCGATTGGCTTAAAATTTTTTGTATGTATACATGAAATAAGCTAACACGTGTTCGAGGAATTTTTTTCGCTTTTTTCTTTGGAGATATGATCTGTCAATGTTTGCATTTTTTCGTGATTCTGACTAATCATGTACTCCTTAAAATCGTTATATCTCGGGTTCTTCCCATCCTAGAGATTTCATCTTAGCGTCATTTTAAAGCTTAAGCAAAGGCCTTAATATTTCCATATATAAGATGGTCAAGATTGTCCTAAAGCTAGCTTAGCTATTAACAGTTGAACTTTTTGAAGTAGATTTGCGTAGTGAAGACCTTACTGGGATTTAGAATTATCAAAAAAATTGGGGTTATCAAGAGTTATTTTTAAAATATTTTTCTTTATGACGAGATGGTTTATTTTGTGAGAATCAACAATTTTTTGTAATTTGTTTTCCAAAACTTATGTTGAGATATATTTAGTAAGATGTTAAACATCGAGTTTTTGCAAGAATTAAAATTTTATTGCAGATTCCGATAGAATACCTATCCAGGTATAATATTTGTACGTCAAGATTTTTTTTTAAGGCGAGAAACCCCTAAAAATGGGCGTGGCAATTTTAGGACTAAAGTTCGCAAACGCAGATTTTATTGCGGATTTCGGCAGAACATCGTTTCGTTAACAACTTTTGTTCCCCAACTTTTTCAACCAAAGAATATTCTAGAAATGAGCGTGGCTATATTAAAACCAAAGTACAAAAATTTAGACTTTGTTGTGGATTTCGCCAGAATACCTATATGAATTGAAAAAGTTGTGGAACAAATATTCTTAACGAAGCGATATTCTGCCGAATTCTTCAATAAAATCTGCGTTTTGCTAATTTTAGTCCTGCAATTGCCACGCCCATTTCTTGGGGTTTGTCGCCTTAAAGAAAAATCTTGCCATACAAATATTATATCTGGAGAGGTGTTCTATCTGAATCCGCAATCAAATTTTACTTTTTGCAAAAACCCGATGCACAAAATAAACCATCTTGTCATAAAGAAAAATATTTTAAAAATAGTTCTTGAAAAACCCCCATTTTTTTGGACCACGTTTTTTATAGAGAATTAAACAAGCATTACGATGGTATAATTTTAAATCCTTAATACATATACTGGCCTTCACTATGCAAATCAACTTCAAAATGTTCAACTGTTAATTGCTAAGTTAGCTTTAGGGCAATCTTGACCATCTTATATACAGAAATGTTAAGCCAGTCTCTACGATGGGCAGAACCCGAGTTATAACGATTTGAAGAAGTACATGATTAGTCAGAATCACGAAAAAATGCAAACTTTGACAGATCCTATCTCCGAAGAAAAAAAAAGAAGAAAAAAATTCCTCGAACAGGTGTTAGCTTATTTCATGTATAGAACCCACAAAAAACATGTGAAGCGAATCGGAGACATGACATATTTTTTTACGAAATCCGTCCGACTTAAAAAAGAATGGCTCATATTTATACTCTGTTTTGAAAGTTGGGATGAGAGAGAATTTCTTTTCTCATGAGAAATATTCTCAATATTCTTCTCCCTTAAAAAGTAAAACTTTTACAATCATACTAGTATCGCTCATTTTGTTAGGTACTATAAAAATATTATACTTAATATTATGATTGGGCTGGTTCGATCTGACTTTTTCTAGTACAACAAAATTTTGCAGCCGAACGTTAAAATAGACGCACAAAACAACAGAAACAGTTCTCTCCTTTTTTATGAATAGCCGTCTTAAATCTTTAAGTATTATTAAAATTTTAATTTGTACTTTTTTATGAGAAAAAGATATGCAATCTTTATTATGCCGCTGAATTTTGTAAAATATCAGTAATTTCTTGGCCGAATTCGGGGGAAACATAACAATTACCTGGCGACTCTGGTTTGGGCCTTTACTTGCGTTTACTTCAGTGTCATGAACTGTTCTCGTTATTTTTTATTTTTGTAAATGACATATGCAGTTACAAATTCTTATGTACATACATTGACTCAATCAAACAAGCGTTCATATCATCGTATAGTTCTAATAAGTAACGTAACTTTTCTTCGTATCGTTTTTTTTAATGCGTTTTCATTGCATCTTAAAAACTGACCAAATGTCGACATCGCAGTGCATGTCAAAGACTGTCGTCAAATTTCGGTGGCAGGTGACTGACATTCCGTTTTCTTATATTATCTACTGTGTTAATTTTTCCACCTGGTAACTTTAAAACATTTTATCATGTGGTAACTTTCTTTGTTGTTGGTTCCCATATTAATTAGAGATAACACTTTTGGGCAAAATTATTCGCCTTTGTCTCATGTTTTTGTTTTGTGTTAAACTGGCATCTCTGATCAGCTAATTATTCGCGCTAAGAAAAAATGGAAAGTGAAGCAGAAAAACATAAGGTGGGCGCAATTTGAAAAATTTTTAAATGTATATCTGACCATATTTGTTTTATTGACAATTTGAAACACATGTGTGAAGGCTTGCTCACAGTTCCAGTGTGTTATCTTGTTAAAGTTAACACCTTTTAACTTTAAAAGTAAACTGTGAATACCCTAAAAAAGTCTGGAATATCGACCTTTTAGCTATAGACAAACCAAAACAGTAACTCGATAGAATTCTTCTTGCTGATTTCAACCTTACCAAAATTATTTAGCGCAAGTAAAAAATTAAGAAGATATAAGATGTTAAGTTAAATTTTTCGATATTTTTAAATATTAATATCTTATGAACTACATAACCGATTAAACAACTAATGATATCAAAATAATGATGATTAATTTATTTTCAGCTGATGTACACAATTTATAAGATCTGCTGATATTTTAATTAAGTTTAATTAGAATTAAGTGAAAGAGAGCATTTGGATGAAATCCGACGGCGAAGGACTTTAATAGATAGCTCCAATCCTTTTTCGACCCCCTATAAAGGATATGCACAAATATTTAGTCATTCTATTTATGACCTTTAACCACATAATTCATGTAAGCTCCGTTCACCGATTTAGTTTGTCCCGGGAAACCGATCAACTTATATTCCGCCGATTTTACGACTATGTGCTACTTTGGAGGTCCTTGGAAGTACGCTATACCAGGAGGTGAACTATATGGTTTTGGTTATAACTACAATATTTTTATTAAAAAATATCAAAAAATTGTACTTGAAAAACATTGCGAATATTTAAAAACAAATCAATATATGAACGGTTGTTTGAGTCTCTGTATGTACTTATGTACAGGGTGTCTTAGACCGAAAAAAATCTATCAAAAACAGCTTTAACATTTGCCGTACCCAAATTTTTTTATATTTTTGTTGGGCTGTGTTATCCATTAAAAAATGAGCAAAAATTCAGATTTCCGTTTTTCTACAGAAATTTTTCCTTTTGTTTGCAAAATAAATCAATGAATATCATCGTGCGTGTGGAGAAGCCTGCGCCTTATTTTGCAACTTTGTCCTACAAAGCAAGACTCCCCCCAGAAAGATTCATTTGGTCATAAAAACGTGACCTGCGAAAAATATTTAGAATCGGATAACGGAAAGACGTGCGTCAAAGGCCCCGTAAGTTCAGCAAATTCATGGAATTTTTCTCGAAGCGGTCAATATTTTGCTTATAAGTCAATGGGAAATTTAATATATTTTAATGGAACTTGATGGAGTTTTGTCCCCCGATAAGGGTTTTTTATGAGGAAATTTTTACCACTTTATAAAAAAATGCATGAAAATGCTGAACTTTAGAGCCTTTCGAGGCACGTCTTTCCGTTGGCAGGGCACGTTTTTATGACCAAAGGTAGGTTAACAAAAAAATTTCTCCATACACCTAAGGCGCAGGCTAATGTGCAGGCATGGGTAGGGAACGGGAACACAATGGGCTAGCTTTTCTCAATTTTCATCGCAATCTGGATGTTGATGTTGACTCATTGTTAAAAGAAGTTTTATCTATACCTCGGTAAATTGCATGTGCCCTTTCTTTGGGTTTTTCTAAATTATATCCACAATTAAATACAGTATGCTGAATACCTACTCTAAATAAAAAAAATGATATTCTTGGTTTTTACGAATGACTTTATATAAAACCCCCGAAAGAGAAATACTGCGTCCGGTCCTGACGCCTTCTAAAATGGAGGAAAGTGTTGTTTATTGGAAAGCGCAAATATAGACTACAATGTTGGGAACGCTCTATCTGGACATCTAAAATGGACAAAATTTTTTTTATTGGCAAACGGGTTCGACCGGGGGTGGGGCAAACAGAACTGAGCATCTAAGTATGGTTGCATGTTTATGGACTCATTTCTTGCGGCGAAAAAAATTTTATGCGTGTGTGTATATATATATAGGTATGTATGTACATAAGCTGCCATTATGTTGTAAAAAAAACTTGATAGAAGTAAGTATGTATGCATTAAAAAGATTGCAATAAATTAAATTAATATTTCAACAAGTATATTATGGGCGGTTTGTTCAATGTCCGGTTAAAATAAATCGGAGGTAAAATCTCCGGTTAAATACGATGACTGCGT
The DNA here is from genome assembly GCF_013731165.1 of Rhagoletis pomonella. NCBI lineage: Eukaryota > Metazoa > Arthropoda > Insecta > Diptera > Tephritidae > Rhagoletis > Rhagoletis pomonella. The sequence continues at coordinate 33,334,742 of NW_023458563.1, forward strand.
TATCGATCACATGTCGGAAACGTCGATAATGATGTATAACTGGGAGGTAGTGATAATCAGACATTGAACAACCGGACCTATATACATAGGTTGTTCGAAATATATTTAAATATGGAATATATAAACGTGTAAACTTTTACTACTTACAAGTTCCGACACAAGAGGTATGGATTTCCGGCGTGGTCTAATATCTGGCATACTGTCGATATTACTATAGAATGGATTATCCCCAGGATGTCCACCGCCACGTATACCAATATCTCCAGATCCACTGCCATTCTGTACGGAAAATGAAAATATATTAATAAATGTAAGTAAGTTATGTGTCCCATAATCATGCATAAGTACCAGCTTGACCGAGCTTTGCCCGGAATGCATATACTTTTTAAAGTTTTAAAGATTTGGATAGCTTTAAAAAAATATTTTGGAAATAAAAACAAAAATTTGATTTCGATATCTTACTCCAAAATTTAGGTGGCTACCATATTCCGAAATACGCTGAAAGGAATGGTACATGTCCTGAGCGTGTATGTACTGTGTGTACATAAAAAAACATGCCGATTGAAATAAACAAAATAAATATTTGTATTACATAGAAGCGTAGCAACCCTGACAGAAAATATTTTCTGGCCAAAGTTCTCAACAATACGAAAGGATTTGATATCCATGTTGCAACGTTTTAGATGTATTATGTAGAATCGAAAATAAGTGGCAACCTTACACTATTATCCTAAGGGACAACATATTGTATATATGGAAAGCATGTTTAAGAACCTTTTCTCGGTACCCATGAATAGTAATATTTTACCCTTTTTCTAAACAAAAAATTAAATAAATATGCGGTTCAAAATAGGTAGCAACCCTATTAAAAATATTTTTGAATTAGGGATCTTTAAAACTGTTTATCTGTGTTCGTATGGATTAGTAGCTTATGTCGGGAAGCTGGCGTTAGTATAATGCGGCATTCCCTTTATTCTTTAAACGACAGGGAATCTTTTGACGAGACTTAATAAAAATATTGATTTGCTAGTATCGGAACTATTTCTTGCACGTTTATTTTCAAAAACTTCTTCAACGGCTCGGCTCAGTGAGTCATACGCAATCGTATGCTGCGGATGCCGCATTATACTAAAGTCAGCCTTTGGACATAAGCTACTATTCCATACGAGCACAGATATATACAAGAATTGCTCGTTTAATGTAATAAGATTATATGAGTTATCTGCATATATACATATGTATGCGCATAAAGAAAGGTAATTCAGGATATTTGTAGGTAATGTTTTTCGGTGGTCTCATAAGGATTTATAAACAATACATACATAATCACCTCTAATACGAATAATCTCTATAAAGATGGAACCCGGATTAGTCTCCATAGGTACAATTGTGCATTTATTATTCTAGACTGATCCCAAAGAATGAGATTGGAGATTAATTAGTTCTTGACTGATCGCTTGTATTACTTACTCTAAAACTGTTATAGATTGTAAAGAGGCAATTAGGTGAGGCATGTCACAAGGCGTTCACTTATATTCAGTGTTGCCAGAACTTTTTGGGGTGACCGGCTAGATTGGACAAGAAAACGGCTAAAAACGGCTAAAATGTTTCAACTAGAATTAACTTTTTTTTTAATACATAAATTACAATTAGAAAGATTAGTAAATCCGTTAAATTTTTTTTGGTTAACAAAGATTATTCCTAGCTAAGCTGTACACCACTTTATTTTTGTTTAACAAAGGAAATGGTCATGTTTGTATTACTTAAATATAAAAACAGAGATAAATTACAAACTTATGGCATTTTCTTTTCTATTAAACAATTTTACCTTCTTATAAATATTGTAACATTTGCAGTAGGTTGCTTTTTGTCCCGCAAAATGAGTATATTAGCAAAAAGTATGGCACTTTTGCTTAGGCGGAGGGCAATATATTGAGAAATGAACACGTAAAGTCGTGAAAGGCCTGAGGAAAACAGAGCAACATTATTTCGAGAAAAGACGCCATGATATATTAACATTCGTTGTTGTTGCCGAACTTTTAACAAGTTTATGACATTTAACTAAAATCATGCCACCAGATTCACTAGAAGACAAAATTTTGATTCTTGTAAAAGTAAAAAAAAATAAGTTAGTGAAGTTGGATGAAAATGTTAAAAGTGTTGCGCGTTTCCAAACTGTCAGAATTCGGTTCACCTGAGTAAAGATTCGAAAATAAAGTTCTTTGCTTTTCCGAGGATAGGGTACGTAATACGTGCAGTTCGACGACAAATTGCTGACGCAAAATATTTTTTAACCTCTAAAAGATGTACCGTTATCCATGGAACAGGAAGGAGGTCGAGTTAAAATGATGGCCTGCAACTTGTAACAGTACCAATTTTTGGATTCTCGGAATTTTCTGATAAAGATGTGGTGCTGCTAAGAAATATTTATACATAAATATAAGCACGAAACTATGTATTTGTGACAAGAATTATCCCCATAAGATGAAAACTATTGCAGTTTCATTTTATAAAATTTTTGTTTATAGAAAAATGCATAAGTAAGACAGTTTGGGTACGGTTCGGTTATTTGTACAATGATTTTGGGTTATCTACGTTGAGTTGGACTGATGAGGTTATTTCTTCTAGGGCGGCTGAAGGCCACCAACTCGGAAATAACAATGATAACAAAAATAAAGTATATTTGCACCATGACGCAATTCTTCACAGGTATTGTCAACCCAGAGAGTTTTGCTCCACATCGAAATGTCTGCTCTTTTATATTCTAAGTGTTGCGCGTAAAACTTCACACTTAAATTTAAGACATTCTTAACAAAAATTGAAGCAAGTTTCGCCTATTTTTCTTTATTTTATTTAATGTTTATTATTTTTTACGAATATGTAGCTCATTACTTAACAAAAACCATATACTACATCCAGATTTTAGACTTTGTGTAAAAATTATGAAAACTCTTCAAAATTTCAGCAAAATTTTTAACTTTCTAATCAGCTAAAATGGCAGTTTATATGTAATTGGGTCACTCGCTTAAAACAAAAAAAACATTGAAATCGGCTCACTATCTGCAGACTTTTCGGGTTAGAAAAAATTTTAGGCATTTCTAATAGATTTTGGATCACTAAATTTGTAAAAATAAAAACTTGTATATTTTAATTTTAATAAAATAAGGCGAATAGCAAATAGCAAAATCGGCTAAAACCGGCTATTTTTTTGCAAAACGGCTAACAAGTCGGCTGCCGACTAAACCGAATTTTCTCCGGCTGTTTGCTATCGTAACCGGCTAAATCTAGCCGGAAAACGGCAAAAATGGCAACACTGCTTATATTGGGTACCAGGACGCAAAGGTGATAAAGGTAACTAGCTAGGGATGGGCGTGTCAATTCTCCTTCAGTAAATCAAAGGTTCACACGATATTCTCATGGATTGCCTGTCAGACAGGGTGTGGAAACTTACCCAGTATTGCATGATGTGTAGATTGAACGATAGAAGAAATGCGGATTTCCTGTTATCGATACGGAGGTTAATATGGTCTGCCAGTTGCATCTTTTACATTTTATTTTTGCTGCATAGCAACCGTTTGCATTTTATTGTAGTGAATTTGCAAATACATCGAAATATGCAAATACTAGACCATATGCACCGGAATGTGGATACCCTGAATAAGAACAACAAAATCAAGACTGCTAAAGGGGCAATGCCTGCTATACATACGGTGACCATCCGTCCTGTATTATACGGGACAGTCCTCTTTTTTTACCCATTGTCCTGTTAATTTATTTATTTTATACGGGACGCTAAATGTTCCGTATTTCTTTTAATGTCCCGTATTTGGTATTTCGCCCACTTAAGAGCTCATTAAAATGGCATGTCTATGAACGAGTTTTAAGTGATGTTGGTATGTGATCGTAATTTTCTCCATAAACAGTTATTATTTTCTAATCTGAATGCCTGTGATTCGAATCGAGGATAACATACAGTGACTAAAATAAAAATTAGCACTCGACATTTTAGTAAGTTTTGGGTATTTCCCTTAGCTTATTTAAAATTTATTATTTATGAAAGTAAAGCTCTTTTCCTAACAAAAATCATATAATATCAAATTACCAACTTTGTGCCAAAAAACTATAAAAATTAATTCTGCAATATTTCACTTACTCTGTACGAAAAAATACGCAACACCGTCAACAAAAACAAAAATTGCCAAAAACTAATGGCAAGCCTTAGCGACTTAATATTGCGCTTTATTATACTAAAATTTAACGAATTTTTTAAACAAATTTTTCGGGGTAAAAATCTCGAGAAAATTATCCTACAAATTTTTGATTTTACTAAAAGGATACTGTTTCAGGGCTAATACATCTAGGTTCATTGAAGGAGGCTTTCAGATCTGTAAGCTGTGGTGGAAAGAATTTGCAAAATTATTTTTGTCCCGTATTCGGCTCTCATAAATATGGTCACCGTAGCTATACAACAGCATGACCATGGGCAAAAATTAAAAAAAAAAATTAGTTTTGAATATGAATAAATTAGTGTCATAGGAAATAAAATTTATTCAGTAACAAAATTTCGCTGATATTTTTCCAATAATGCTAATTATGCGCCGTCAGCGAGGGGCTAAATTCTTTCTAATATCTTGACACGAAAATAAGTGTCAACAAGTAATTTTTAGCAAAAAAACTATATCTATATATATTTCATGATCCAATGATCGGATCTGAACCATTATTTAGTATGGGACCACCTCTGAGACACTACCTTTCCGAGGCAAAAAGAATTATCAAAATCGGTTGACGTGGCCCAAAGTTATGCGGTAACATGAATCACGTATGATGGCAATCGCCTGGACCCATATCGTGTTGAGATGGTCTTGCTTCATGAAAAAAAAAATTGTTTGTGCGATATAGTCAACTCGATTTAAATTTTGCTTCACGTAACAGTAACACATAAAAAATACATAAATCAGTGTTTTGACGACATCTTTTGTCAGTATCGTTTGAACGACTATAGTTTCAAACTTACGAGATTCATGCCCTGGCATTTCTAGAAGACCATATAATATTAATATACATGGGCGTAGCCAGGTAGTAACAGGAAATGCTAGCTCGATAATTTGGAACCCTACCCCTAACTTTCAAGATTATTCCTATGTATATACTATATATAACATCATACACTCAATGCTAACAAAATAACTTGTAAATTTTAATAATTAAAAAAGTGAATATGTGGATCATCCGGTTCTGTTTCAAGTTATTCTCGCTAACTTCAGAGTAATGCCATTTAAGAAGGGTAAAAACCCCGCTGTAGTCGACAATGAGCGAAAATGGATTGAACGGTAAACTAATAATTATTTGTTTATTACTTTGTCTTTACGTTTGTGTCTTCTAAGTGTACATCGAATGTTTGCATCAGAGAACCAATTTGAGATTATTGATAAAGCTATAGACCGGTTTGGCGGACAGCCAAGACGTTTACTTCTTAAGTAATTACAGCTTGCAACGATGTATACATTTTTAGTTTATCTTACAAAATTGCAGAGGTATATTGCATAGTATACGGAAAATTTTATTTTTTTTATTTTTTATTTAGAATAACGTCTTGTCCGGCTATTTAGTATACAGGTATGTAGAGCTATGAATTAAAAAAATACGTCAGGGTTTAGTTGAGATACTCGCCTTTGTCCGCAATGTTCTTTAAATTTCCCAGTACTGCAAAGCTTTTGCCATTCACTTTGTTTGAATAGTGTAATGTCGACACAAATACCAGAACAGCTACTCACTCAAATTCAAAAAAATTTTAAGCCAAAGCCATTCATTCGTTTTGTATATGAATAACTCAAAAGCCATTTTGAATGCATTCAGGCAGCCCTCTAGTATGTATGTATGTGTGTCATTGGTATTTTATGTCTCCGTTTACACAAATATATGGAGTTATATTAAACTATAACAAATTTGGAGTATAACCTTTGAAACACCGGCGAACGGCGAATTTTCGCCTAAATAGTAGAGCGACGACGCACATAGGGTTATTTGACCGATTTAGGCGGCCAAAATTATTTTCATGAAAATTTTAACTCAAAATTTTTAGAAACGACGCGTTTCAATATTTAGAACTGTAAATGTTTAAAGTCAAGTAAATAAGGTAGGAGGATGTCCAAGTATTCGACCAAAACAACGAAAATAAAGTTGCTTGAAGTTTGACATCGATAGACTCCATGATATCGAGGTCCGATTGTGGAAACATTGATACCTACGAATTCATATCGCCGCGGAGAAGGTTTATTCTAGGTTAGAACATAAAAAGGGCTGCCACCTGCTAAAAAATCAAATGCAATTAAATTAAATGAATACTACAATATAGGTATCAAGCGAGATGTTTTTGAAAAGGCTTTATTTCTAAACAACATGTGGGAGGATTACCATCTGCTTAAAAATTAAATTCAACTTTAATTCAAGGGAATAAGGTCACTGAAATATGTATAGCCATATTGGTGTCAGACTGAAAAGTTTAATAAGGTTATAGTTTGAAACTATTTTTAACAGGGCTGCCACTTGCTTAAAAATTTAATTCAATGTATATGATAGTTTCAATTCATTTTAACAATATGGATATGGAACATGAGGTGGTTTGCCACCTGTCCAAAAATGTAATTCAATTAATTTCAATGAATTACTACGCTAAGGGTATCAACCAAAACGGCTTTGAAAGGGCTTAATTTTCAATTACATTTAGTAGGATTGCTACCTGCTTAAAAAACCAAATTAAATCAAAATAACATATGATTAAAAAACACTATACGGAGTAACCATTATGTTGAGGTTTATTGAAATAATTTGCACCTTATCTAACACGCAGAAATTTCATACACTCATCGAACTTTACTACTATAGTATATAGTAGTTTGTTTTATTTGAAATGTCTTCTAACTTTAATTTTTTAGTGAATCTTTTGTGCCTTCTTAGAATTAATAATTATAAGTAATTTCGAATACGTGGCAACTTTGTACAAATATCTCCAGATACCCTTAAAATTAAAAACATTATCTGAATACAAAATTCCATTAAAATCGTTAGAGTCGTTTCCTAGAAACCTTTGGATATATATACATTAGACTGCATCACTCCCCATACAAAAAAAATAATCGGTGCTATTTGTCCATTGGAATTATAAAATCTAATATATTTTAAGACGTCCACCAAAATATTTCGGAAAAATATTAAGATTTACGTGAGCTGGACCGATTTGAAAATACTTCTTAAAATGGAGTTTTGTATGAATAAAAATAGTTTCTTAAAGTTTTTTTTTTTTTAAATCCCCTCAATTGACAAAACGGTTTAAGCTTACAAAATTTGCATAAAAACATTTAAAAAAAATTAAAGAAAATTTAACGGAATCGTAATGATGAATTATTTGATGCTGTTTTTTAACTTTTTTCTAAGATTGGTATAAGAAAAACTTGAATAACTGAGCCTTTTCTCTTCCGATTTAGACTTGTGAGGTATCATTGGAAAGGTATTTTTTCACCCTTTTTATTTCTTTGCTAACAATTTCATTCAAAGGATGAAAGAGAAAGGTACGATGACCGATAGTCATTCAAAGTTGAATTAAGATGTGTTGGTTTTTAAAAAAATAAAAAATTGGGACCCGAATTACATTTTTTGACAGAAATAAAAACAGTGTGAAAATACCTTTCTACTGAGATCCCATAAGTCTAATCAGAATAGTTTTGGCCCAGTTATTCAAGTTTTTCGTAAATCAATCTTTGAAAAAAGTAAAAAAACAGCATCAAAAATCTCATTCTTACGATTCCGTTGAGAAGATTTTTAAATATTTTTATGCAGTTTTTTTAAGCTTAATCTGTTTTGTCATCGGAGGGGACTGTTTTCAAAAAGTTCTTTAAGAAACTATTTTTATTCATAAAAAACTCCATTTTTGGAGGCATTTTCAAATCGGTCCAGCTCACTTAAATCTTAATATTTTTCCGAAATATTTTGGTGGACGTCTTAAGATATAATAAATTTTGTAATCCCGGTGGAAAAACCGCAACTTTTTTTGGTGATGCAGTCTAATATACATACATATTTACAAGAATTGATTGTTTAAAGTAAAGTACATATATACATAAATATATGTAGTTAGAGAAAAAAATCAATTTACTGCCTTAAAATCTTATTTGCAAATTTTTAGTAGAACTTACCCTTAAGTAGAGAATTTTTTCTAAATGTACTGACAACTATTTTCTCCCTGCAACTCTCCAAATTTTTAGATTGAACCCCTCCTCCCCCACCGTCCCAGCCACCCCTCTTAAAGTTGTCGGGCGTCTTTACTTTCCTATCACCCCCCTTTACTCATTGAACACTTTTACAGAACACCCTGTACATGTAAAGAAAACAGGTACAGTACTGCAGCAGTATTTTCAGTTTATTTTTCGGTAGTAGTAAATATTTCCAATGGTCAGTGCACAGCAAACGCACCTTTTCAGTAGTTTTTTTTTGCTTGTTTTCAAACTACGAACTGTCAAGCATAACACCCAAGCAAGAATCTCAGCGCCGTTGAGTGGTGTTACATAACTTAATGACTGTAGTTCATTTCTCTAATCCATTAAAATTTGTAAGAATACGATATTCTTCCTTGTAGCTCTGCCGGTACCAGTTCATGTTATATTTGTATTAAACTATTTGGATTATATGGTATTTCTTTGCCTTACAATTATCTAATTTAATATAATTTAAAAAATTAACACACGATTTAAAGCAGATTTTTACAACTTCGGCTTGTATTAAACACATCTAAAAACCAAACAAACAATTATGAACACGGCACTTTGACAGCGCGGTGCGAGCGAATTAAAGCAAAGAGGGATTAAAAAATAACGGTCAAGAATTATATTCTCTTCGGCTTATATTCAGTTCAAAAAGAAAAAAGTGCGTATGGAAAATTCGACTTTTGGCCGGCCAAATACCCCTCTGTGCGACGTCAGCAACTTTCGCCCAAAAATTTCGCCCAGTAAAACACAACTACGGTGACAACGAATTCAGCTGCTTATGACAAGGTACAATTAAATTTTTTACAAACAACAGGATTATTCATTTTTAACAAAAACTAATTCAGTGTTTATCAATTTCGATTCAAAAACCTGAGAATATTTTGCATATGGCCAGAATTAAACTTTTTTTTTGTCGCTGGCGCGTGTAGAAATAAGTCTACCGTCGCGAACAGTCGTCGGGCGAACGTCGTTGTTTGCTTTGGTTGTGCGCGTTCTCATATACGACAGTGTGTTTTAATTTTTACAGCGAACATTCGCGGCGAAAAATTCGCCGTTCGCTGGCATTGTCTTTCAGCGGTAATAAATATTTATTATTAACAGTAATGCAACTTTTTTCCATTATAAGATTCAGTGATTTTAAATTTTGTTCCGACAGCATAAACTCGTCGTAGATTATCTGTACGAATATTCATTACGAACGGATCCAATCAAGGCTCTCTACGAATTTCGAATTTACGTTCGTAGCCATTCGTATTCTGTGATAGCACTTTCGTAGGTTTCACGAAAATCGAAGCTATGATGAATTCTTTGATAGCCCTGAATATCTACTATTGCACAAAAAGAGCTGCAAGGTGGCGCTGGAGTCGAGTTATTGGTAAAAATCGTCAAGTGAAGTCAATTGGCGATACCAAGGATCAAAGTTAAATTACCACCCTTAAATGAATCACCAGAACGATTGCGGTCCTTGCTTAACGGTGACTAAACAGAATAAAGACAATTCTTGATAAATGCCTAAAAATACAATAGTAAGACTTCTGAGGTATTTCATCTGAAATAAGTCTATGTATATTGGATTTCTTTGGACTAATGATACTCCCACCGTGTACGCACTGTATATATTTTTCATCGGATAAACAGAAATTAAGTTACGAACAATTATAAGGCTCAAACGAAAAACGCGTTTTTATACCTTAAGTACAGATTGTGAGGATGTATTCAAACTTCTAAGTACGCATTTTTTTGTGCATCATTTGATCTATATATTTATCAGTCACACAGTGTTATTATCCCGACGAAATCCTTGACGGTGGTACCGGAGGGGAACGGTACATGACGGTAGGAGGCTAAGTTTGGGTTGAAGTCTCATACTGACGGGGGTAGGATTTCGATCGATCGATCTCCTCGATGTGCAGTAAAAAGTTAATTATTTAAATCGACGAATAGTTTTATATCAACTTTTGTGAACTTCTATTTATGGGTTTTGGTGCAACATAATAGAGGTATGTTACAATAATTTTAAGCTATAGGTAATACAGATTTTTTAGTAATAATAATTGGTTTTGGAAAAAAAACATTGTATAGAACGTACGAAAACGCAAAACCAGCAAGAAGTTGCCAGTTTTATGAACAGCTGAGTAATTTGTTATTTTCCGACGCAATTTTCTAAGAAAAATAGTGGCTGCGTTTCTTTATACCTTCCAGATAATCCTATTTCACAGCCAGAATAAACAGAATGCGTTTGAAATATACGTTAACATATCATCAGGAACGTTCTATAGAATAAGTAAAAAAAGTTTATTGCAAACGTTCAGAATGAATAAAGAAATGCAGCCAGTATTTTCCATCTTATTATATACTATAAAATGCCTGGCTTCCTTCGCTCCGCCTGATAAGAACTATCCCATATAACGGTAATTTCCAGAAATACGATAACTGCGATATTTTAGGAACTACTGAAGATAATTCACTCAAAATTCATATTTACAATAATTTTTAGACGAAAAATAAGAATATTATAAATTTTTGGAAAATGGGCGTAGCCACGCCCACTTATGGTTACATGTGTGTATCTTGGTAGCCGCTGAACCAATTTCTTCCAAACTTGGCACAGTTGTTGGCCTTCGTACAGTATACTAAATGGACTAAAAAATCGGACAATAACCACGTCCACATCCCATATAACGGTAATTTAGAGAAATACAAAATCTTCGATAAATCAGTAAATATTAAAGCTAATCTATTCAAAATTGATGCTTGCAACAATTCTTTACCAAGAAATACGTTTATGGTAAAATTTTGGAAAATGGGCGTGGCACCGCCCACTTATAATCACATATATGTATATCGGTAACCGTTCTACCAATTTGTACCAAACTCGGTATTTTTATTGTGCTTGCCACGTAAAAGCAAAGCGTTGAAAATTATTGAAATCGGACGAAAATTACGGCCGCTTTTCATATAACGGTAAATTTCAGAAATGCTTGAAACTGCGATATTTCGAATTTTAAGTACGCTAATTTACTCAAAATTGATACACCCCGGCTTACCATGTAGCGGTAGCCTTCGGAAAGGTGAAAAAACATTTATTTAATATTTGCGCCGGGTATTTAATGTTCGGTTAATAATGTTGTTTATTTATATTCTCTGAACGTAGACGGCATGCGTAGTGGGAGGTGCTACGACTTCTTACAAACTCTCATTCCTGTTTAGTTTACAACAGGTCATTACGGTCAGCTGTCTTTTTGTAATGGATCCATGGTTATGGTTCTCTTAACGTACTCCATATATTGGAGGTGCCATGCCCCTGTCAAACACTCACTCTCTTTTAGTTTACTATAAACGCCACACCCTCTTGTAAAAAATCATTTGTATACATTTACCATAGATCTTCTAACCGAATTACAAAGTCATGTGAGTTAGGGATCCGAAGATATGAGATTTCACGGCTATGGAATGTGCCGTGGCACCTTGTGCAAACTCACTAATATTTACATCGCTATAAGCGCCTACTTTACTTATGTCTTCTCACTAAATTTCGAAGTTATCTGAATTATAGTTCCTAAGTTATAGCTGATTAAAATTTTACACCTGTAAGATGTTCCACCCCCCGTTTTACAAACTTATTATATATGTGGATACTTTACTTTAAACATCTATCATAGATCTGTCTTCACACCAAATTTAAAAGTCGTGTGACTTACGGTTCCGAAGTTATTGCAGATTAAAAGTTTCACGCTGATGGGAGGTGACACGCCCCCTTGTAGAAACTCATTCATATATACCTTACTCTAAAGGCCTACCATGGGTATGTCTTCATACCAAATTTCAAATTCATGTGACGTATGATTTCGAAGTTATGGCTGATTAAAAATTTCACACCCATAGAAAGTGCCACGCCTCTTTTACAAAAGTATATCTACTTTACTATTACTAATATAATAATATAATATATAATAATAGTATTAGCATCTATCATAGATATGTATGTGAACATACCAAATTTCAAAGTCATGTGACTTACGGTTTCGAAGTTATAGCTGATTAAAAATGTCACGCCTATGGGAGGTGCCACGCCGCCTTATCAGATCCCATTTTTTTATAACCTAGGTTGTCGGCCGCTGTGGTGTAGTGGTAAGCAGTGCGCGCTTCCACTCCACAGCACCTGGGTTCAAGCCCTGGTCAAAGCAACATCGCAAAAAAATATAGAAAAAAGGTTTTTTCTTAATAGCGGTCGTCCCTCGGCAGGCAATGGCAAACCTCCGAGTGTATTTCTGCCTTGAAAAACAGCTTCTCATAAAAATACAATCGCCGTTCGGAGTCGGCGTAAAACTGTAGGTCCCTCCGCTTTGTGTGACAACATCAAGGCGCACGCCACAAATCGGAGGAGAAGCTCGGCCAAAGAATAACATATGTGTAAGCGCCAATCTATTATACACCAGTTAAAGCCCCATGAAAATCCATTCAGTAGCTCGGGTGATTAGTGAGTTCAAACAGACAAACCGACAAACAGTTTACAGTTTTATTATAGTATAGATAGATAGATTTAAATAGGTTTATTTTGTCAATTGCAACTCTAAAAGCACCACAAACAATTCTTTTGGCAATGTGAATTGCATTAACTGTTTTTCTTACTAGCAAATAGTTACTAATAAAAATTTATCCAGTAAAAATCCTGTAAAACTTGTTGTAAAATTGGTTCGTAAGATATACGAGATTAAAAGGATCCAGGTTTTGCTTTAAGTTCAATAACGGGAAATTGCAAATATCTCGAAAACGTATAAATAGAAAAAAAATTAACTCGATTTTCGAAATCACCGAGCAATTCTAGATAGAAATTGGATAGTGGCGTGTGGAAAACAAAAACCAAACTAAAATTTGTGATCCAGTGTAATTTTTCATTTAAGAAATTTCAAATAACGAATAAATTTTTATTCGCCATTCAAAGTAGTTTCGAATGAAGAATAAATTTTCATTCATGATTCCAATAATATTGAATAACGAACCATTTATCATTTATTCACTCATTATGTCATTCTTTCTTGATCATCGGACCGTCTACCTGGGTCAAGGTAAATTTTCGTGTCGTATATACACATTTACTGTGTACGAAATCTTAGAAGCATGTAGTTAAGTACTTATTTATATATGTACTACGCGAAGGCATTTCGTGTGAATGCTATCAAACACATCGTCGACTGGGTAAAAGATTGTCGTAGCTATGTTAATTTCGCCAGGTTGTGGGAAATGGCGATTGAAGTTTGGAATGCAATTTCTCAAAAACGCGAAGATAGATTTCTCCAAAGTCTCTGAAAATTTTACTAGTTCAAAAAATTTTTAAATTATTTAATTTTTAATATTTATTGTTAATTAGTTTTGAGTATATGAAGGATTTTCTTTAGTAAAATTTTGTCGTAAGCGTCATTTGTCCACAATTTAGCAGCCAGTTTTTATGAAATACGACAAAATGTGATCAAAATTTCCACTAAATTAACGGAAACTAAAGGAGATATCCAAAAATGGAGAACGCGATTTTTAAGATATTGATTAGTTTAATATGACTGCATCACTAACTAAATTTTTACTAATTATCGAAAAAATTGTAGTCAATATCTCGGAAACTAAAGGAGATATCTAAAAACTGATAACATCAACCGAAAGACCTTATTTCAAAATATATATTTGCATCAAGAACTAAAAATCGTCAAAATTCCGCTTACGACATACATTAGACTGCATCACTCGCCATACAAAAAAAAAAATCGGTACTGTTTTTCCACTGGAATTATCAAATCTATTATAATTTATTAATTTGGCGAAAGAAATTGAAAATACCTCCAAAAATTTAGTTTTTTATCAACAAAACATTTTTTTAAATATTTTTTGAACAAAATTTCCTCAGATGACTAAACACTTTAAGCTTAACAAATTTGCATAAAAACATTTTAAAAATATTTTCTACGGAATCATAATAATGGATTTTTGATGCTGTTTTTGAACTTTTTTTAAATACTGGCTTAAGAAAAACTTGAAAAGCTCAGCCAAAACCTTACCAATTTAGACTTATGAGGTATCATTGGTGAGGTATTTGCTCACCCTTTTAATTTCTTTGCGAATAAGCTCATTCAAAGTATGAAAGAGGAAGGTAAGATAAACGAGTGTCATTCCTTGTTGAATTAAGATGCGTTGCCCTGTAGGGAAAACACGAACTAGTGAACCAAATATCTAGTTCAGTACTAGTTCTTTTTCGTCAAAAACGAACCAGTCCGATAGTAACTAGGCCCGCACCAGGGAAGGTAATCATTATGAGTAAAATAATTTAAATCAGCATTTAATCATTATTTTATGAATCATTAATGAGTTTTATTTTTTCGAACAAACGGAAATTATTATTATTTGATTTTTATTTTTGGGATTACAAACAATAATTATTTTATGACTTTTATTTTTTCGCGCAGAGATAATCATTAATTTTAAGTTTTAATTTTTCCACTTAGAAACAATGACAATTTATAAAATGGAAAAGGCCATACAGACGCAAACTACTGAAATTTTGACCTGAAAAGTTTGGGTCTTATTCCTCTTATAAGGGTGCGGCTACCTCTCAAAAGGATACGTCGGTAATCAAGCTGGTATAGTTTTTGAGTTGCTTAATAATCATTATACTTAGTGATTCCATAAAAAAAGCCCAAATCCTGAAGGACAATTGAATCAAAATAATTACCACTTTCTCACTAAATTTATTTAAAAATTCAAGCCACCAGAGCTACCTTTTTTTAAGAAAAGACAAATTAATTTTTTTTTATGCAATACAGTTAGTCAATAAAGTTTAGGTACAACGATTTTTTTACAATACAGCAACTGTTTTTTAAATATTTTAGTTTTCGGTAATTTTTTATAAAACTATGGTCAATTATACAACAAAATCGCCAAAAATCAGAGTTCCAAAATTTAAGAAAATTCTGCAAAATTTCATTAAAATAATTCACTTTCTATTTACGCTCTCTAGAAAAAGTTGATTTTTCAGTTTTTTAACCCATTTAATTTTAGTATAATGAAGTGCAAGTATGAGGAAGCTAGGACTTACCAAACAACAAAAAAAATATTGCTAAATATGAATGGTAAGTCCTAGCTACCTCAAACTTGCACTTTGTTATACTAAAATTGAATGGGTTAAAAAACTGAATTTACTTAAAAATCAATATGCTTAAATTTAGACAAGTAAGACAAAGTGAACTAATATTTTTACTTTTAAGCAGAACGCACTATTGTTTTTTACTTACTACTTAGGTTTAATACTACTACTACTACTAATGTGGTTTATAAATTTTTAATAAATGCGTACACATATTTGTGATGGTATTGTCCTTCCTTCAACCGATCGTTATTAATATAAAAGGGAAATGTTTCGACAAGCTTGATTAGAAATATAGATCTAAGGTGACGAATTTATAACAGGTTGGGAACTTTAAAAAATGGATGCAGATCGAGCTAGATCTCATCTGTCGAATTAGGAACTGGTTTGGAACTAAAGAAAAGGGGATGCAAAATGAACTAGATCTCATCTGACGAATTTGGAACTGGTTCGGAACTATAGAAAAAGGGATGCAAAACGAGCTAGATCTTATCTGTCGAATTTAGAACTGGTTCAGAACTAGAGCCAAAGGGATGCAACGGGGGACAATTGACACTTCCTAGGACATCGCAATGTTAAATTCGCCAGTCGCTAGCATGCAAAAGAGAATTAACGCGTACTAGTCATGGTTCCAAACACACTAGAACCAAACCATTTCCGCACTAGTTCGTTTCCCTAAAGGGTGGTATTTGATAAAGAAAAAATTGGGACGTGAATGAGTCTTTTTGCAAAGAAAAATACCTTTCCACTGATACCTCATAAGTCTATATCGGTAAAGTTTTGGAGCAGTTATTCAAGTTTTTCTTACACAAATCTTTGAAAAAAGTTAAACAACAGCATCAAAAATCTCGTTATTATGATTCCGTTGATACAAATTATTAATATTTTTATGTAGGTTTTTTAAGCTTAAACTGTCATCTGAGGGCATTGTTTCCAAAAAATCTTTTTAGAAACTATTATTATTCATAAAAAACTCTATTATTGGAGGTATTTTCAAACCGATCCAACTCAAGTAAATCTTAATAATTTTCCGAAATATTTTGGTAGAAGTCTTAGAATATGCTAAGTTTTGAAATCCCGCCGGAAAAACCGCAACTTTTTTTGGTAATGCAGTCTAACATACATACATATCGTCGTTTAAAGTAGAAAACCGCGTATCAAGAAAATGCAAAACCTCGTATGTGAGGTTGCCAAAATTTTATAGGATAGAGTGAAACCTATCTTATTTCAAAACGCTTCTCTATTTTATCCACAATTATCTCTTCTTCTTATGTCTAAGAATAGATATTTTAGTATGAATGGATAAGCGCTTGATGCCAGGAGCTTCCGGTGAGCAAATATCGTTTTTGGCACAAATGTCAGTTACGAGGTTTTACAGAACCACGATACGCGGTTTTGTACTTTAAACGACGATATGTAGATTTTGATATTATATTTTAACAGGCCGATGTCATAACATTATAGATATTAAAGAAAAATTAATAGGGGGTCTTAATTAGAGTAACGATTTTAAAATTTTTTTGTCTGTCTATCTGTCTGTCCGACTGTTTGTATGTTTGTACGCGTTTCACTCGAAAACTAATACATGAAGTTGCAGAATAAAAATTTATTTTTCATCTCCAATTACTTGAATTATGAATAAAAATGTATTCGTTGTTTGAAATCACTTGAATGAAGAATGACAATTTATTCATCATTCGAAAGTACTTGAATGAATAATGTAAATTTATTCGTCACTCAAAATTGTTTAAATGGTGAATGAAAACGTATTCTTATTTTCTCATTCAATCATACTGCCCAGCGAAATTGTGTTGCGTTAAATATTGCAGCTGATTCTTATAGGATTTTTCCTGTAGACTCCGAATCATAAAGATATTGGATTGGCTCTAGTTTTCGAGCAACTTACGTTTAAAGGTGCCGAAAAACGCGTTTTTGGACATATTCGAGCCTCTGTAAAACAATAAATTGATGCAATATATCTGTCTGTGTGGAAGGATATGAAAGCCCTTTAATACTCAAAATCAAAAAATTATGGTGCGAACACTGAACGCAATTGGAAACAGTTTTTTTATACACGTACGTACGATTTTTTTTTAACTATTGTTTTGCCTGTTTTGATCACTTTTGGTAAATGAATCTGAGGCGCTGGATATTTCTAAATAGGTTGAAATCGAAGCTCAAACCTTCATCTAAGACAACACAGCACAGGCCGACAAAATTTATGTTGACTAAAATATTATACCCTATCCTTATAGGATTTGTCCCGTATAGCCCGAATCTGATCTTGAACATTTTTAATTGGCTGTAGTTTTCAAGCAACTTGGGTTTAAGGGTGTCTCCCTCATCTTCATTCCCACTGCTAGAGTCAATGTCCATCGGTATTTGGTGATTAGTCCATGAAACCTCGAGTTGTACTTCAACGATTGGTACAGGAATTTCTGCAGTATGTAGATAAAGGCCGTTAACCGTTTAACCATAATTTTTGTTTTTGAGTATTACAGGCAGTGTTTTCGCTTTCATATCCTCCCACATATATAGATCTTTTGCAAAAATTTATTGTTTTACAAAAATTACCAAAAACTCGTTTTTCGGCACCCTTAAACCTAAGTTGCTCGAAAACTAGAGCCAATAAAAAATAATATATTTAGAGTCAGATTCGGATTCTACGGCAAAAGTGATATAAGAATCGGCTGTAATATTTTAGTCAGCATAACATGGTTTAAATTTTGTTGGCCTGTGTTATTAATTTTCCTGATTAGCCCAGGTTTATAGAATCAAATCAATGTATGTCCTTGGACGCCTCGATATAAGACGATTTGTAAAAGTGGCGAATTAGCATTCGATTCGACCAATACAATGGGGTATAGTCATTGCGCTGGGTATGCAGTTACAGTTGCACGGCTATACTGAATCCCGACTCTTGCGTCCTCGTTCGCGCACTCTGAGCAACGTGAGCAACCCATGTGCGAGAAGCGGTAACCAATCCGAGTGGGACCTTGGGTCACGGCAGAAAGAGAGGGAGTTTCGGTGGGGCCACTCCGACTTATTCGGTTTAAGGGCTCACTGAAGTCTGCATCGTCTGTTCACCAGTAGGTGCGGCTGCAAGCGATGGGGCATTCCCACGGCAGCCGGTTCTACGTACCGGAATGACTCGGGTTTCACCCGACCAAGGGCTGTTGTTTCGGCGATCTAACCCCGTTTAGGTCGGCGAAGTATCTCAGAAGTTGTCCGTCCATAGGGCAACATTCACTACGCATTCTCCTACTCAGGGCTGGCATCGAGTCAAACCCTGGGCCAGAAATATACACCTGCTGTGTATGCCAAAGACGATTACACCACAACTCCACCTCAGTCAAGTGTAATGCCTGCGAGGGGTGGAGTCACCTCAGGGTCTGCTCGGGACTACGGACGCACAGACAGTAGTGGACCACGTCGTACGTGGCCCCCTGTTGCTCCAACAGAGCAGCCTCCACGGCAAACAATAGTCCGCCCGTGCAGCCCCACACACTCACACAGCAACCACACACAGTCGCCACAACACAACAACATAATAACACCACAGACCGTACCACAGCCACCACAGACCACATAACACACACAACCGCACCACCACCCACACGCCGCCGCCAACAACTCCTGGTTCCCCCTACAATCTGCACGGTATGTCAGACCAGAATATTTCGTAATGTGACATCAGTCAAGTGCAACACCTGCCATGGCTGGTGCCACTTTAGAGCATGTTCAGGTCTGCGTACCACGCGAGATTGGACGGGGAATTTCGAGGGCCCGTGTTGCGCTGCTCGGTCGCAGACGTCAATTGCGACGCCCCCCACCACCACCACAGGGCGGCAATCACCTCAGCAGCATACACAGCCAACGGCGACAAGAACATACACCTCACTCACACCCCACATCACGACACGTCTCCCGAACCACATGAAGCTCCTCCAATTCAACTGTAACGGGCTACAGAGCAAGATTGAGGAGATAACCGTCTTCATGTGTCGGCATGGTATATTAATAGCTGCGGTCCAAGAGACGAAGTTGCACAGCAATTCAACTTTATTGAATTGCGCCGGGTACAACGTGCACCGTCGAGATCGCGAGCGAGATAATGGTGGTGGCTTAGCGTTCATCACGCACCACACCGTGCAGTATCGTCTTATCGAAGCAGACATCGACCGCAGGGATACCACCCTAGAATGTCAGGGCATCGCTATCCGGTCAGGCGATGACGAGCTCGAAATATTTAACATATACATACCCCCTGTCACCTGCTGCCCGGCAGGATATCACCCTGATATAGGTGCGCTCCTCAGAGGTGAAAACCGTATGGTAGTAGGTGACTTTAATGCGCACCACGATCTTTGGCACTCAAGCCTGTCAAACGATCGTAGGGGAACAGACTTGGCTGAGCAGATAGACGATTCGACATTCTGCACAATGAACGACGACGCACCCACCAGGATTATGGGTAACTGCGGTAGCTCGCCAGACATTACAATAGTCAGCGCTGGTCTGATAAACAGCATAACGCGGCGACCTATGCTGACTCTAGCATCAGACCATCTACCCATAGTTATCTCGATTGATAAACAAACCGACTTTGCCTCCGCCAAACACCGGACCTATATCAACTTTTCCAAAGCTGATTGGAAAGGTTACGCGGAGTTTACTGAAAACACCTTCGCAGCGCTCCCCACACCAACCGACGTCCATCTCGGTGAACGTAAGTTCCGCAGGGCTATCACTGCTGCTGCAGCTCGCTTCATACCGGCAGGACGTATATCGGACCCACGTCCAAACTTCCCTTCCGAAGCGGCTGTTCTAGCTGATGAGCGTGATAGCCTTCGTCAGGCCGATCCCGGAGATCCCCGTATCAGGGATCTCAACGCGGAGATTCGGCAACTTGTAAACGTACATAAGCGGAAGAAGTGGGAGGAGCACCTGAAGACCTGTAATTTCACCTCTGGTGTGAGCAAGCTTTGGTCAACCGTGAGGTCATTGTCTAATCCGACGAAGCACGACGACAGAGTCGAAATTTCCTTCGGCGACCATGCTTCGTCGGACCCGGAGCGATGCGCGAGCTATTTTAGCCGGCAGTTCATACTGCATCCTCCGGTAGACAAAGCCAAGCGTCGAGTGACCAGAAGGCTGCACAAACTGCCAACAACTTGTGCCCCCCTTGCTTTCACTTGCGGTGAAGTTCAGGTGGCCATCGGGAAGGCGAAAGCCTCCAAAGCCATGGGTCCCGACGGAATATGCATGCTGATGCTGAAAAATTTGGGTCCTGCGGGGGTAGCGTACCTAACGGAGGTCCTCAACCTGTCAATGGCCACTCTCATCATCCCAGACATCTGGAAGGTGGGGAGAGTGGTCCCACTGCTCAAACCGGGGAAACCCGCCAACAAAGGAGATTCGTATCGTCCGATTACACTCCTTTCCCCGGTAGCGAAGACACTCGAGGCCTTGCTACTCCCGTACTTCACAAACCACCTGACCCCAGCGAAGCATCAGCATGGTTTCCGTAAAGTGCACAGTACAACAACAGCACTTAACGCCATAAACACTCAGATAACTCGTGGCCTTAACCGCAACCGTCCCTGTGAGAGAACGATTCTAGTAGCGTTGGACTTGTCAAAGGCGTTTGACACCGTCTGCCATTTCACGCTGCTAGAAGATATAGAGGCCTCCTCTCTCCCACAGAGGCTCAAACGGTGGTCGGCAAATTATCTGAGTGGTCGCCATCCGTCGGTAATATTTAGGGACAAAACGAGACAGCAGCGAAAAATAAAACAGGGGGTTCCTCAGGGTGGTGTCCTTTCCCCGCTACTGTTTAACTTTTATATTTCAAAGCTCCCTCAACCACCAGAGGGAGTCTCGATTGTCTCCTATGCCGACGACTGCTCGATCATGGCGACTGGGAATGGAATTGATGACCTGTGTCTGAAAGTAAACGGCTATCTCTCCGAACTTACTCGCTTCTTCACTGCAAAGTGTGTAGCCCTCTCCCCTACGAAATCCTCCGCGACCCTGTTCACAACCTGGACGAAGGAGGTCAGGCTACCGCTGGGGATTCACGTCGATGACACACCAATTCCGATGGTGAATAACCCCAAAATACTCGGAGTAACATTCGACAGCCTGCTCTCCTTCTCTGCGCACTCAACCGCTATTGTCAATAAAGTACAGAGCCGCAACAAGGTCCTCAAGTCGCTAGCCGGCAGTACTTGGGGCAAAGACAAAGAAACGTTGCTGGCAACATACAAGGCAATAGGCCGGCCGGTTTTGAACTACGCAGCGCCAGTGTGGTCGCCAGGGACTAGTAGGACGCAGTGGACGAAGCTACAGACGGTACAAAATATGGCACTTAGGACAGCGACGGGATGCCTCCTGATGTCGCCTGAACACCACTTGCACGGCGAGGCGCATATGCTCCCAGTTAAGGAGCATAATATAATGCTCTGCAAGCAGTTCCTGATCGGGAGCCACAGAAGTGGCCACCCAAACAGACAGCTGCTTGCAGAGGAGCTCTCGCCTAGGCACGTCAGGAGGCATCTATATGAACTGACGGACGAAGTCCAGAGGTTCATTAAGCAACCTGAAATGTCCGGACCCTTAATGGGGAAGGTGCCTCTGCCCGGTTGGTTGATGTCCTCGTGAGGACAAAAGTGACATCACCGCCATCCAAGAAATGCGTTGGACGGGGCAAGGCCTTGCGACGTCTACCACAGCTGCCATGTAAAGCAGCGCAAACTCGGAGTTGGATTTGTGGTTAGAAAGAGACTCCGTCGCCGAGTACTGATCTCTTCTATGAGCACTTGTAGCGCTCGTACGAACGCTGCCCCCGCCATGATATCAAAATCGTGCTTGGCGACTTCAATGCCAGGGTGGTCAAGGAAGAGATTTTTGGAACCACCGTCGGACAATTCAGCCTCCACGACGAAACTTCCGACAACGGATTGAGGCTGATCGACTTCGCCGGGCCTGAAACACGGTAGTATGCAGTACTGGGTTCAAGCACAAAAAGATCCATCAAGCTACGTGGCTGTCTCCGGATCGAAAAACGAGAAACTAAATCGATCATGTTGTGATAGACGGAAGGCACGCTTCAAGTGTTTTAGACATACGCACACTCCGAGGCCCAACCATCGACTCGGACTATATTGTTGCAGCCAAGATACGCACTCGCCTCTGTGCAGCAAAAAATGTGCGCTCAAATATGCAAGGAAATCTTAACGTCGAAAAGCTACAATCACAACATACGGCCAATGCATTCGCTACTCAACTCTCACACCTGCTCTCAGAGAGCACTCATTAGTAAACCGACTTATGCGAGCAGTGGAACCACATTTCCTGTTCATTAAGTACCGCCACCGAAGAAGTAGTCGGATTTCAGCGAGGCCGAAAGAACAACTGGTACAATAAAGAGTGTTAAAACGCTGCAGAGAAAAAAGATGCCGCCTATAGGGCCACGCTGCGATCGGGCGCAACGCGAGCCATGTGGCACCGTTATAGGGTGCTGAAGAAGGAAGCGAGACGCATTTTCCGCATTAAGAAGATAGGGGCCGAAATACGTGAGTGCGAAGAGCTTGAAATGTTGACCGACAGGAAAAACTCCCGAAAATTTTACCAAAGACTTAGGTGACTTCTGGAAGGTTTTAAGGCCATGGCGAACTCTTTAAGACAATGGCGACCTAGTAACCGATGTTCAGAACGTACTTAAATTATGGAGGGAACACATTTCCACCCTACTGAATGGTAACAGCACGGAAAGTTGTGTAGAAGAAGAACCCGAGCCCCCAGTCGATGATGACGGAGTCGATATTCCTCTGCCTGACTATGACGAAGAACGAACAGTAATAACGCGGCTGAAAAACAACAAAGCTGCTGGAGCTGACAGTCTGCCCGGTGAGCTATTCAAGTACGGTGGCGAGGAGTTGATAAGGTGCATGCATCAACTCTTATGCAAATATGGTCAGATGAACGCATGTCCGACGACTGGAACTTAAGTGTGCTCCACGGGATCAACCTTCTAAGCATAGGCTACAAGGCCTGTAAATAAAGACGCCTAAACGTATGCCACAAATTTGTTTCTTTGCGTGTTGTATCTTTTAAGCATTTGTGCAAAGAAGTAATGTCGCAAAACTCATAAAATTCAATGGACAATATCTCAAGTTTAGAACAAGATATCTCGTTGAGTTAAAAAGCGTTATATTATAATATTTCCCCTTATATTTTACTTTCAAATGGTTTATTAAATTTTCTAAAAAAACGAACTACTCTTGATGAATATACATGGCGAATATAGCAAAAAGTCGGGGTTTTCGCATGTTTAGGCTCAAATATCTCGAAAACCTGAGCCAATCGAGCAAACCTGATTCTGGATTCAGATTCAGCGCACCAAAAACCTTTAGAAAAGTGTAAGCTAGTCCCAGGGTCTGAACTTTTTTTAAATTTTGTAGGCCTGTGATATCGACACCCATTACCTATTTGTCGACTTTAAAGCCGCTTTCAACAGCACGAAAATAAGTTGTCCAGCTCTAAAAGTATTTAACTCGGAACCCGCTGGTGGTAGCAGAGGAAGAGGGAGACCTCCACTGCGATGGAAAGATCTGGTGGAGAAGGACTTGGCTTAACCCTTGCGTTTCCAATTGGCGTCAGTTGGCACAGAAAAGAAACGACTGGCGTGCTTTGCTGAACTCGGCCAAAATCGCTTTGGCGGTTACAGCGCCAAATAAAAAGAAGACGAAGATTCCACCACATACTACTACTACTTTTATTTTTTGTGTATTAGGCCAAAATTGTATAGAATTCTGGGGTACTGAGTAGGCTGATATTTTTGTTTATTAACATTATTTTATCAAAGTTATTTATTTTCATTTTGTTTCACTGAATACTGGGTACTTATTAGTAAGGCTGGAAAAACTTCAAAAAGCTTATTGTGAATATATCTGGTAACTTTGTTGGTTTTTGCATATATTCGACTGCTTGATGTAATACAAGTATACATACTGCTAGAGCTTGAAAAAATCCGAACGAATTCGGCGTTCATTAAGCCAAATTTAGGTTTTTTGAAAGCAGGTATAACAAAGCTTCAAACAAATGGTTTAACATTGAAAGAAAATTTGGAAATTGTGACAACTATATTCAACAATTTTTATTGAGCTGGAGGCCCTTTTTAATGAAAAACTTATTGTGGATTGTTGCTTTTTAATGAACAACTTATTGAGGAAAAGCAACAATCCACAATAAGTTTTTCATTAAAAACGGCCTCGAGCTCAATAAAAATTGTTGAATATAATGGTTATAACGCCATAAAATAACAACAACAAATTGCGACAACTGTGAAAGAGCAATACCAAATGGTGAACACAAATATATACTCAAAAAAACTTAAAATTATTTTGGCCAGAACCCTGGCTATACCACAATTGCCAGTAAAAAAAGATGTATTTTTTACTGGCTGCACAATTAAGATTGAAGATCTAGCGAATTACTTCCCAGCAGAATTAAGTTTATGTCAATGTCATTGTGGCTTATTAAAATTTTATTTTTTAATATTTTTATTGAGCTTTGTACCACGATTGTTTATTAGGAAAAAATTAAAAAGCAACAAAGTCTAAGCGGTAGAAGTTATAGCACTATTTCGGAGATCACCACATCTCCTCATCAGACTTCTTTTTTCTAGACTTCAGCAGGGATCGAACCTGCGTAATCAATGTTCAAAGTCAGAAGCGTTA
>NW_023458563.1:33359890-33416226 GCF_013731165.1 Rhagoletis pomonella
CATTCCGTAAACTCTTGTTGCTAATTCATTTTCCTTATTCAACCAACCAATTAAGTTTATTTAACACCCCTATTCTCGAATCGTATCTTCGAACTTTCGAAATTCGTAACAATGGCATGCCTAAAAACGACCGAGAAATTGACCGCTATTTTGCGTAATTTGGTACGAAAGCAATTATGTGTCGGAACCGAGATAAAAATTAAGCAAAAAGATGTAAGTCGATGTGGTTTTGGAGGAAATAATAGTGGCGTTCTTTTAAACAGATAAATTTGCGTTTCCAATGTACGTATATTTTTATCCACTGCTTTATATGAACAATCAAAAATTAAAGTTTGTTGTTAACATATTTAAGAGCATTTTTTTCTAATTGATCGAGCTTTTTATAGCGCTTATTTATTTATTTATTTATTTATTTATTTAATGATTTGGTATATGAACTTACACTCTTACATTTTTAGTTTTTCTGGCATAGTTTTGCCAGACATGCTTATTAGGCTAAAATATTAACGCATCGTAATTTTTTTATCGCCATAATTTGTATAAAAAAGAGGTATTGCATTGGTGTAATGTAAGATAAATATTTTTAAATTAAAGCTATCGAATTGACCATTATTTGATACCCAAACCTTGAAAACTTTAAAATTTATACGCACTCCGAGCAAAGCTTGGTCAACCTGGTACTACGTATTAAACAAACAAAAAAGAATATAGCCAAAAACACACATCCATAGGTTTCTTGGGAACGGCTCCAATGATTTTGATAAAAAATTTTATTTAGATAGTGCTTTGCATTTAAAGATTCGTACAAGGTTGCAATTTATTCGAAATTAGTTACAAATTAAATAAAACATCATAATATGGGTATCCAGATTCTGTGAAACTGTATTCAAATTAAAAGAAACTACCTATTTTGATTTACTGTAAATTCACTTTTACCCGTTGTTGTTCTTTACGGACAAAGAACCTTGAATAATTAATAGCAGTAAAACCGAAATCTGGAAAAGGTCCCGCTTAATTTGAAAAAGATTTCATTTGAGCCAAAAAGTGCTATATATTTTTTCTGTTTAGGTACTTTTATCCACTTTTGGGTAATTTTTTCTTGACAAATAGGTACAATTTGAAATTTAAGTTTTCAACTCCAGTCTGAAAAATTATTTTATTACGTCAGCGACTAGGTGACTGCTGCCAGATCAACGAAGAGATGGTCCGCCCACCTTTATTTTCTGCATAGTGACATTATAATATTTACATATATTCGAAACGACGATCCTCATCATTGCAGCGCCGATATCCGCTTCGTCATTTAGATCCTTCGCTCATCAACTTTGCTTCCCACTTTGAACTCTAAAGTTCTTTGTTTCAATTGATTTGAAAATAGTTTCATTCAAATTGAAAAGGGTTTCATTTAACCCAGGAGGGACTGACGTTACCATGAACACAGAACATATGTTTGAAAAAACGTCTGTTTGTGGAACTCAATTTTTTCAATAGAAACCAGTGACGCCAGATTGTGGGTAATTTCCCTATTTGAGGGATATTTTGCATCAAAAATTATTAAAAGGGAAAAAAGGGACATTTCATATATATAAGGGATTTTCTTTTGACGCAGTTATTGTTGCATAATTGATCAAAATTCAAGAATATTCGACATTCTTACGTAATTAATCGTTCTGAAGATGTGATGTGGAGTGAAATGGTATATAATTGTTAAAAAGTATAAGGACAATTTTGAAAATTTTCTTACGTGAACCAATTCAAGCGCTGAGTAAGAAAGAATCTTTTCAGTTGTAACTGGTGTTTCATGTAAAAAGCGGAACAAATTATCTGATGAAATGTTAAATAGCACATGAATGTGCTTCAATTTTAAAGTCACCAAAAAATTCTTTTAGGCCCTTAGTGAGTGAGCAAAAAAATGAAAGTGAAAAAATGAATGAGTGAAAAAAATGCAGAAAAAGGTGTTTTTTCTTAACAGCGCTCGGCCCTCGGCTGGCAATGGCAAACCTCCGAGTGTATTCCTGCCATGAAAAACAGCTTCTCATAAAAATACATTCGCCATTCGGAGTCGGCGTAAAACTGTAGGTCCCTCCCCTTTGTGTGACAACATCAAGGGGACCGCCACAAATTGGAGGAAAAGCACATATGTGTAAGCGCCGAACTATTATTATTATTTTATATGAATTTTACTTCTTTCTGAAACATGTATATGTTTAAATTCGTTGGGAATTATGTGGGGTAAATTTTCAAGATGTGGGTAATTGAGGGATTTTTTCCCCATTTTCGTGGGATTTTTAACAGAGAATGTCTGGCATCACTGATAGAAACCAAAGCTATTATTGAAAGCGTAAAGCTTCAAATTTTAAATTCGCAACGATTGCTATTCACTTGTTAAAAGAAGTTTGTTGTGAGAGGACGTTCAAAAGTGGGTTTTTTTTAAGGAGGAAAAAGTGGAAACATTGTATCTGGAAGAAGGTAAGTTTAATTGTTGTGTATTTATTGATTAACATATTCCATAAATTATAACATCAATCTAAGATACCACAATTTACTCTTAGTTACTAATTTTGAGGATATATACACCTCTTGTCCTATTTTTTGGTGTTTTAATGAGCGTGTTACTATATGGTCACGTCAGGAACTACAGGGTACAGGTTTAAAGATGAGTTACAAGTGTGCATTAAATTCGCTGCTTATTTTAAGAAAATGTTTGATTAATTCGCCATTTTGTTGCAGAAAATTCACATTAAAAGATATTGCCGACTATTTGGATAAGTTAGACGAAAATTATACATCATTTTGCCAACAAATAGACGTAATTTATATTGGGCCACCTAATGAAGATGGAGAACTAAGTGGTGAAGATGACGCAAACGAAGATGAGGGTGGAATTATTAACAATGTATGTCGAAATCAATTAAACGAAGGGTGTGAGATTGTGCTAAAGAATGGTGAGCACGTAGATTCTGCATCAGTTGTAGACTCATGCGACGTTGAGGGAAACATTGACGCAGCACTAGCGGATCTTCTAGGTGATGAATGCCATAGTGTTGAACAGCAACTTTACGAGTATGTAAAATCCATCTGCCCACAGCCCGTAAGCGAGAAAACTACCAAGGAGAGTACACAAGGCAACAAACAAGCAGGCTAAGAAGGGTAGAAGGTATTCCGTCTGCAGAACCTCTTCCGTTAGCAAATAAAAACACGGTTTTTAACTTGTCGAAGGAATGTAGAAGTGATCCAATGCCTTTATTTCCGGAAGCAAACTACAATGATTGCCGTGGTCTGCAGCCTCACGAGTTGTTTGAATTTATTTATTTTTTTGATGATGCTTTTCTATAGCATATCGTTCAATGTTCAACATTGTATGCTACAAAAAGATTTGAAAAACCTGTGCGCAATATCAGCACTCGTGGTATGTTAGTTGCCTTATACTGTTTTTCTGTTTTAAGGACTTTTTATACATGAATGTATTTAATTTTTTTCAGAATTGCGCACGTTAATTGGTATACTTTTAATAACCGGCTACAACACCGCTGCTAATGTGAAAATGTGCTGGAACAGCTCGGAGGACTTACGCAACGAACTTATTGTACACGCCATGCGTCGAGACTAGGGATGTTAATTTTTTCGATTTTTACGATCCCGGGATTTTCGGGATGTCGTTGGTTAAATCCCGGGATCCTGTGATCAGTCTAGGGATTTAGATAATTCCTTTTTGGTTGTTGTTGTTTCCGACAGGGTGGGTGTATGATGTATTATGCAACGAATTTCCGTCATCCCTTGTCAAATTTGGTTTGGAGACAAACCGGTTTCGGCGTTGTGCCATCTTCAGTGTCATTTTTCGTTCTGCATAATTTTTGTTGGTTGCTCGTATTTATACTCCTTGTTAACTACCTCTTTCTTTTGTTAGGTACGTCTTTTTAGTTTTGCAGTGTTTGCGGTACTCAATAGGTAGATGAATTGTTTTGGCTCGTTTTTGACGGCAGGTAGAAGTCCGTGATTTTTACCCCCTTTGTTTTTGCAGTCGGTGTATTCCCTTCCATATCTGTCCTTAATATTTTCTTGTTGTCATTCTTCTTCTTGTACAGTAGTTTTAGAGGTTCAAACAGTACGTCCGATGCAGTATTTATTTGCTCATTTATTATTTGTCCTTTGAAGGTCTTCTGTTTATATATTTCCATATTTTCTAATATATTCAATCTTTGTCCTTTATGTTGTACACGGAGAAGTTCTGTTGTTTGTCCAATCTTCATTGGTGTGCATTTATTTTTGATCATGTGATTCGCGAAGTTCGATTCTATTGCAGCCTCTGGTTTTCGTTTTTTCTTATTATAATCCCTTATGTGTTCTCGATACCTTGTTCTTATATTTCGCCCTGTTTGTCCTATGTAACTGTGTCGGCACTCACAGGTTAACTTGTAAACACCCTGTTTATCTAGCGGGTCTTCCTCGCTTATTTTCTCTTTCAATATATTTCCCACTGTGTTCCTTGTTTTAAATGATGTCTGAATGTCGTACTTATGAAAGAATTTGGCAAGTTTGTAAGATGTCTTTCCTGTGTAAGTTAGAGCTGCCCAAGTTTTTTTATTGTTTTCCTCTTTGCTAGTCTTTTTCGATTTTGTGTCCTTTCTTAACTTCTCCACCAGGCCTCTCCTATATCCGTTATTTTCCGCAATGGCATATATTGTATCCAGTTCCTTCTTGTAGCATTCTTCTGTTAGAGGGGTCCTTTCAAGCCTCGTTATTAGTTGTTTAAATGCTGCATTTTTGTGTTGCTGTGGGTGGTTTGAGCTATTGTGTATAATTGTGTCTGTGGCTGTTGGTTTTCTGTATATTTCGAACTCTATCTTGTTCGTGGTATCGTTTATTTTAATTGTTAAATCCAGATAGTTAATCTTTCTTTCCTCTTCCGTTTCCATGGTGAATTTTATATTCTGGTGTTGTTTGTTGAGATAGTCTAGTATCTGTTTCTCTTTGTTTCCCTCTATTAGACATATTACATCATCGACATATCTCGCGTAGAATTTTACTCCTAGGTTGGTCGATAGGTTTTTCATGTATTTCTCCTCCAGTGTTTGCATGAATACATCCATGAGTATTGCTGACGTCGGATTGCCCATTCCTAACCCGTTAATCTGTTTATATATCTTATTGTTGAACCGGAAGTAGTTTTGTTTTAATGTAACCTTCAACGCGTTTATTATTTCCGTGACAGCTTCTCTTTTCATTTTTCCCATCAGTATTTCTTGTACGGTCTTTATGGTTTCTATTGTTGGTATCGATGGGTAAAGGTCCTTGATGTCGAATGATACGAATTTAGTGTTTTCGTTGATCTTCAACGATTTCATCTTCTCGATTAGTTCCGTTGTATTTGTAATAGTATATTTATTGCGTAGATCCAGACTATCATTCAGCAGCGTCTTTAGGTGCTTGGAGAGTCTGTATCCGGGAGCAGACTTGTAATTAATAATAGGTCTCATCGGAGTGCCTGGTTTGTGTGTCTTCGGCAAGGCAATCAACGGAGGGACACTCGGGTTCATAAGTGTTAGTCTATATGGTAGATTATCCTTTATTATGGTTAAGGTTACATTAAAACAAAACTACTTCCGGTTCAACAATAAGATATATAAACAGATTAACGGGTTAGGAATGGGCAATCCGACGTCAGCAATACTCATGGAAGTATTCATGCAAACACTGGAGGAGAAATACATGAAAAACCTATCGACCAACCTAGGAGTAAAATTCTACGCGAGATATGTCGATGATGTAATATGTCTAATAGAGGGAAACAAAGAGAAACAGATACTAGACTATCTCAACAAACAACACCAGAATATAAAATTCACCATGGAAACGGAAGAGGAAAGAAAGATTAACTATCTGGATTTAACAATTAAAATAAACGATACCACGAACAAGATAGAGTTCGAAATATACAGAAAACCAACAGCCACAGACACAATTATACACAATAGCTCAAACCACCCACAGCAACACAAAAATGCAGCATTTAAACAACTAATAACGAGGCTTGAAAGGACCCCTCTAACAGAAGAATGCTACAAGAAGGAACTGGATACAATATATGCCATTGCGGAAAATAACGGATATAGGAGAGGCCTGGTGGAGAAGTTAAGAAAGGACACAAAATCAAAAAAGACTAGCAAAGAGGAAAACAATAAAAAAACTTGGGCAGCTCTAACTTACCCAGGAAAGACATCTTACAAACTTGCCAAATTCTTTCATAAGTACGACATTCAGACATCATTTAAAACAAGGAACACAGTGGAAAATATATTGAAAGAGAAAATAAGCGAGGAAGACCCGCTAGATAAACAGGGTGTTTACAAGTTAACCTGTGAGTGCCGACACAGTTACATAGGACAAACAGGGCGAAATATAAGAACAAGGTATCGAGAACACATAAGGGATTATAATAAGAAAAAACGAAAACCAGAGGCTGCAATAGAATCGAACTTCGCGAATCACATGATCAAAAATAAATGCACACCAATGAAGATTGGACAAACAACAGAACTTCTCCGTGTACAACATAAAGGACAAAGATTGAATATATTAGAAAATATGGAAATATATAAACAGAAGACCTTCAAAGGACAAATAATAAATGAGCAAATAAATACTGCATCGGACGTACTGTTTGAACCTCTAAAACTACTGTACAAAAAGAAGAATGACAACAAGAAAATATTAAGGACAGATATGGAAGGGAATACACCGACTCCAAAAACAAAGGGGGTAAAAATCACGGACTTCTACCTGCCGTCAAAAACGAGCCAAAACAATTCATCTACCTATTGAGTACCGCAAACACTGCAAAACTAAAAAGACGTACCTAACAAAAGAAAGAGGTAGTTAACAAGGAGTATAAATACGAGCAACCAACAAAAATTATTTAGATAATTATTATTTTTCATCGAATTAACATGAAAAAATTACATCAATATGGTTTGAGAAGCTCTCCTACCATATAATAAAAAAAGTAAGTGCGCCTGGGCCACACTGAAGAAGTGAAACTTACGTTACATACATAACTATTTTGTCTCATAACCAATATACATACATACATACATACATACATCTGCTTTTGCTTAAGGTTATGTTTTATCTTTTTTCTATCTAATTACACTTATGTTATTCTAATGAAAAAAATCGGTATATATCGATAACAAAATCGATAAATACCGATAACAAAATAGATAAATATCGATAACAAAATCGATAAATATCGACAACAAAGTCAATAAATATCGAAAACAAAATCGATAAATATTGATAACAAAATCGATAAATATCGACCACAAAATCAATAAAAATATCAATAACGAAATCGATAAAAATATCGATTATTATATCCTAAGATTCCGAAAATATCGATAGCAAAATTGATAACAATATCGATAAAATTTCAATAAAGATATCGATAACAAAACCGATAAAAATATCGATTATTTTATCGATACGTCCCGAGAATCCCGAAAATCTCTTCAATCCCCAGATTGAGTCTCTGTACCTCTCTTTATATCCTTTCCTCTTTAATTACCTTTATTTTAATCTTTCTTCCCCTATCTTCATCTTTACTTTTATCAGTATCTTCGTCCTCCTCTTTGTCTTTACTTTTATGTTTATCATTTTCTTCATCTACATATTGCCCTTCAACTTTGCCCTTATATATATAAGTAAAGTGTTTAAATTTACCTTGGTCTTCATTTTTGCTTTTATGTATCTTTACGTACCTTTATTTTTGTTTTTATTTTTACCTTTGCCTTTATCATTTCTTTATCTATGTACGTAGTCACCTTTACTTTCATTCTTGTATTGGTCTTTTTCTAGGTGTTATTCTTTAACCTTTTATTTGCAAATGTTTGTTAAATTAATACCATATGCATACACACAAGAAGCACTTGCTTCAGCCCCAACCATTTCCGTTGCACCATTTCCGTTGCACTATTTCCGTGTGCAATTTCCTTTGAATTTGCAAATTTACTCCCAACCAACCAACCGCCGATAAAGAAGTTTCACTTCAATAATAAGTAAATGGGTTTGAAACGTACTTTTAATTTAAGGTGAAAATTATTTCATAAGTAACAAAACGAAAGACAGTTGAGAGATTCACAACGGTGTCTAAGTATGGTATTGTTGATGCCGTAAACTTTAAAAGCTTAAATAAATGTTTAGAGAACTTGAATGGACAACCACTAATTTTCAGCAATGCAAAATCTCATAATATGACTTTGATGGTACTTTCGAACCCTCTTAATACATTTTTCAGGCGTACAAAGTTTACGACATTCAACAATACGACACTTACGACACCGTTGTGAATACCCCAAGTAATTAAATCTATATGCATTTAATAATACTTTAGTGTGTACATATCTGATAAAATAATTTAAGGTATGTCGAAAAAAGCTCGATGCAAAAAAATTAAATGAAAAAATTTATTTTCTGGTTGAAAGAAGTTCATAATACTGGTGGCAGAAATAAAAGAAGCGCCTTAATTCGACCAGTTTTGTCTATATTCCTTTTGTTTATCCAAATTTTAAATTTTTTTATAAAAGTCTACCTCATATGGCACATAATTAACTGCATATAAATGGGCATTTCTCTGACGTATTTGACTAACGTAAGCGACTTTTTTTTGAATATTTTCCTTTTGATGCAGAAATATTCCTAGAGCATCTAGATGCATTTCTGCATCAAAACGAAAATTTTGAAAAAAATGTCACTTACGTTATTTTGGAGGTTAGGGCTTATTATAATTTCAAAGATATGGTTAATTCCAAAATTTATTTAAAAAAAATTCAGTGCAATGTAAAACAAAAGTATGGGTACCAAATGAAATAATTTTTTTGGGTTCACAGGGACGAATAGGAATTGAAATCTATTGTATTTTTTTAAGCTAATAAAGTTAGTCCTTAACACATAATTTTTTCAAAAACAAGAATTGAAAAATTTCAAGGATATTGGAGGATAAAATTATAAAAGTGTATTTTCAATACCTACCCGTCCCTTAATGTGTTTTAACTCTACAGAATCTTCTCCTTCATTTGATACCAGCGTTGCCCCAGACAAATTTTGTTCGTACCAAAATTTCCTACCATAACAAACCAAAACATACCAACATTTTTTTTGAGTTTTAATATTTGTTTTCAATGTCAAATTTATTTAAAACATAGCCAATATAACATTTAGCAAAACTAAAACACAGGTAGTAAAATAGAAATGAATTAACTACGTATAACGATTCATTTTACTCTACAGACTTATCCAAATGTATGTCTCTTTACTAATACATATGTACGTATCGTCATTACAAACGAATAAAGACACGAGCTCAAAAGTTGACAGCGAAAAAATACGCGTAAAAAATGTCGGCGAAGAGAGACTCTTAACATAGGTGACGGCAAAGAAAGCCGCGTTAACCTCTTTGACGGCAAAGAAAGACACATAAACTTATGTTCGCGGTCAACTATGTTTGCGAGTGTAACAGTATACGTATTCCCCAAAGAGTTTTTCCGGAATGATGTTGAATCCATGTTTACGCGTCTTTTTGCGCATTTTTTTTCAAGCGTCCTTTTTCGTCGTCAAAACACCCGAGCGTATTTATTCGTGTCTCGTGACGATATTATTATTATTACGTAGGAGATACCCGCGCTGCGACCTAAGAAAATATAAAGTGCTAAATCCTAATTGTTATCAGCGCTTTGGATGATGTCATGATCCAAATTTTAGATGGAGAAGACAATCGTTCTCCAAGGTGTATCAATCTACGATTCATGCTTCGTGGACAGGCACATAGAATATACTCTGGGCTTTCCTCCACCAGCCCACAAAACCTACAGCATCTACAGAAAGACCGATTTAATTCAAACGATACGTTAACTTGCAGTGTGCTGTCAGGTTGCCAGTAAGAGTTCTAAGTTCAAGGTGTTTTTCGAAGTTCCTCCTGGAAAGAGTTATGCAGCTCTAGTATTGTCTTATTCCCTTTGATTTCCGCAGTGGACAGAACTTTGAGTGCAATGTATCATGTACCGCAGAAAGGCTCGGGACCATGTAAACGCATTTGGGCTCCACGCTTAGCGAGACAGTCAGCAATTTCGTTGCCTTCAAACCCTTCATGTTCCTGAACCCTCCACAGTATTACATTATTGTGGGCTCCCAGGTGGTTCAAGAGTTCACAAGCCTTGATGTCGTTTTAAACGACTCTAAGGCCTTTAACGCCTGAATATCCGACATAATACTTATTCTGGCCTCATTTGCCTTCTACGATGACACCAGCGAACACAGACCTCGATTGCGAAGACCTCCGCCTGGAATATGGTTGGGTACGAGCCCATTGGCAGACTTTTCTGGAATCTTGGCCAAGTACGCCATAAATTATATCGCTACCTAAAGGTGAAAAGGCGCCAAGTCCATTTTTTTAAGTTAAGTTTTTGATGCAGGTATATTTACATGTTTGCGGCCGCCGTTGTACGAACGCACCGGTGAAATATTCGTGTAAAAAGGGTTGCTAAAATGTTTAGAGATACATATTTTCTATTTTCCGCAAAATAACTTTTACTTATTGTCCCGAAACCTACCAAAATCCAATCAAGCCTACCAACCTACCAACTGGAAAAAAACCTACCAGTTTTGGTAGGAAAAGCCCATGTGTGGCAACACTGTTTCGATACCCATACTGGTTTTTAAGTATATTGCACTTTGGTATTTGGTATTGCATATTGGTTTTGGCGAATATTTTGAATTTTTTTGTGTGCAAAATTGCCTACCGCAAGATGTTATATGCATATTGAACTACACATTCAAAAAAAATGTTTAATATTAAATAAACAAAAGAAATATAGCCAAAATTGTTCAACATAAAGTGTTTCTAAATTAGAAATCCCGAAAATCCCGGGATTCTAGGCAAATATTCCCGGGATTTTCACTTAAACATAAAAATAACCGCGATCCCGGGATCCCGGGGTTAACATTCCTAGTCGAGACCGTTTCAAAGAAATTTGTAAGTGCTTACGTTTCGAATCTAACCTGGTTGCGCCTGATTGTAATGAAGACAAATTTTGGAAGTTGATAGGGCTTTCGCACGAGGCGATTTTTCAGGCAACTTTTAGTTGAAATAAAAATTCGCCTCGTCCGAACGGCCTTTCAACTAATCGCTTTCAACAGAGTTGGCCGCCAGCCAACTTTGAGCTCGTTCAACTTTTTTTCCTTGCAACCCTGTGTTTGTTTACATTCTGTATCAGTGTTGGGAAATGAAATTGTTCCTTCAGTACGAAATCTATACAAAAAATGTACTTTTCGGCTATAAATTGTATATACTTTTTAATTCGCTCATATATTTTCTTAGTACATTCCCTTCAAAACCAATGATTTTATGGTATTCATGAGAAAGTTTTACTGTTTATGTACATACGTTTACGTACATATTTTACACTTTTACAAATTGATTCCACGTGCACATGTACTGCATTTAACGCAAATATGTATGCACACATTTTCAGGTATACATCTTAACAAAAAGCATATTTAAGTTATTATTAATGGATAAAAGAGACATTTTCGTTTGGATTCAGTACTAAAACTTGACATTTTAATAGCAATTCAAGTGATTATCAAAACTTTACGACAAGATTTGACCATTATCATAATATTATTCAATTTTAATTATTTTTTGTAAAAATACGGTTTATATTTTAAGAAAAGCCCACAAATCCAAGGTTCAAACTTTGTGCAACATTAAAAAAAAACCAACAGAATTTCGTAAAAATGTCAAGCTTTTTAATTCGATTTGCTAGATTTATTTTGAGTGTGCGGGTTTTTAGCCCATTAAATTTTAATATAACTAAGTTTTTTAAGATTTGTTTGATGAAGGTGGTGCTAATTTTCTCCATATAAAAAAATCGTCGAACACACTTCGTATGGAAGAAAATGGCTGACATCGTCGACAAAAAAAATTGCCAAGTTCAATGGTAAGTCCCAGCTACTTTAAACTTGCACATTATTATACTAAAATTGAATGGGCTAAAAACTAAAGAATATTAATAAAGCTCGAAATTTTTACGAAAGTATGTTGGTTTTTGGATGTTTCGCAAAGATTTAACCTTGGGTTTATACAGTTTTTCTTAAAGAATACATTATATTTTATAAACAGATAATTAAAATTAAAGAATAATAAAATAAATAGTAAAATCTTGTCAAAATGTGAGTGCCGTAAAGGTATTATATTTAAGAAAATCTCTTCTTATAATTAACGAAGACTTTGTTTCTATATGAAGCTGACTTCGACATTTTGTTTTAATAAAACTTAGTATCGAAAAGTTTCTTTAAACAGGCGAACGGCGAACAGGCGAACAAAAGAGAATACAAAAAATTTCTTGCTGTGAATTTTCAGAGCTATATATTTTTAGTATTCATTACAAAATTGTACTAAAAAGTACTGCGTAGTAGGAAAGTATATTGTAAATGAATTTGTATCCAACAAGTACAATTGTACCAAAAATGCCAACACTGTTCTGTATACATACTTTTTTTTACTTTTTTACTTTTTTACTCTTATTTTATCTTTCAGCTTCGCTAAAAGCACTTCTACCAACGCTTGGCTTACCAAATTTACGCCAATTGATAAAATTTTGCGATTTAAATTCATTTTCAATAATGTAAATAACGATTCGTGTTGAATCGAAAATCGCCTCGTCTGAATAGGGATGGCAACTTTTTCACTTTCAACTTCTCATTCAACTTCGTATTCAACTTTTGTTGCCTGTAAAA
Source organism: Rhagoletis pomonella (assembly GCF_013731165.1). Taxonomy (NCBI): domain Eukaryota; kingdom Metazoa; phylum Arthropoda; class Insecta; order Diptera; family Tephritidae; genus Rhagoletis; species Rhagoletis pomonella. Next base: position 33,372,683 of record NW_023458563.1, read on the forward strand.
TCGCCTCGTGCGAATGCCCTATGAGGCCTATGACAGACCACTTAAAGGCCAATATGTTGAAGCACTTCCATCCTAGCCGACAACTGTCTTTTGATGAGAGCATGATTGCATACTACGGTCGTCACGGGTGCAGACAGTTTTTAAAACGCAAACCTATCAGTTTCGGCTACAAAGTCTGGTGTTTATGCACTCCGTCAGGATATCTAGTCAATTTCGACATATACCAAGGAAGAAATCCGCGTTCAAACACGGAATACGAACATTGCTTTGGAAAGTGTGCAGCACCTCTCATAAACATGATAAACTAGATCGTCCTCACCAGCTTCGCTGACTATATGAAATTTTTGCGTGCTACATTGAGTAAAATTTATTTCAAGAAAACTCAATTCAAAAACAGGAGGTTTAAAATTTGTTTAACCATCTTCAAAATATTTTCAAACTAAAACTTTCTTAAACTTCACACTTGTCATACTTTTTCAACTCAATAGAGATTTTAAACAGATGGAAACCCCTTAAATATAGTTTTGAAATTAAGCCCCTTTTAAAATAATTTTGATTGATTCCCATATTGTAATAATTCATTTAAATTATTGAATAGTTTGAATTTAACATTTTAAACAGTTGGCAACCTTTTTAAACCTCTTTCGTCTAACACTCATTTTGTGATACATATTCAAAACCATTTCGATTCATACCAGTCTATACCAATATATATTTTGAAAGCCGTTTTTTGTGTTCGCAAAGCTCGAGAACGGATGAGCCGATTTTTTTGAATATCTCTGGAAATGTTCATGGAAGAGTACTGGAACTTGGTGTGGGGTTCATATATATCCATCTTATAATCTTTGAGAAAAACGGGCTATTTCAAAAGAGGGCGTGGTGCCGTACAAACATATATATAATTCATCTGTAGGTGTGTTTGTGAGTGAAATCCTCCTAAATGCTCGGACGGGTTTTAACGAAGTTTTTTGTGTGTTTTTGAGTAACTCTCTGGATAGTGTAGATTCACAAATTCACCCGCCAGTTGGCACTGGAGTTAAGTTATTACTAAAAATCTTATTGTTAATCCACTTTGGCTAATATTCAAAATATGTATGGGTAACGGTAAAGCCAATAATATTGCAAAAAAGAGCTGCCACGTGGCGCTGGAGTCATTACGAATAATCGCCATGTTAGAAAAGGTGCCGTGAATGTCAGAATAAATAAACCTGTTGCACCATTGAGTATATCGATTTTTTATGTGTTACGATTGGCCCAATGTATGTGACTTTTTCCAGTATTGATATGCCTTAAGCTTCATTCGGAGACACCAGGGTTTAGTTGTGCAGGGGTAAATCTCAAATCACCACCGATAAATCAACCGCCAAAACCATCGCGCGCCTTTTACTGTAACAAATTCAAGTAAAACAAATTTATTTTCACTTAAATTGCTTTCGCGAAACTTACTTTCAAGGTATTTCATTTGAAATAAGTCAATGTATATTGGATTTCTGTAGAACAATTATTATCCATCTTGAATATGCCACCAACTATACTATAAAGTTTCTTGGACAGATTTACTATAGCACCGGATCATTGTTGCCGCCAGGGAGTGAAGAGGAAATGTTCTTCAAATTTATTTCGTTGTGACATTAACCGTTCTATGAAATGTTACGCAATTAGAGAATTTCAAGAACTTAATCACGGACATAACGCTTTCGTTAGGTTATTTAAGGCGGAAAACGACCACCAAACCATAATCTTAGCCGATGAGCGTGCCAATGGAAATCGTAAACGTGAATTGTTGGTAAAAATGTTGGACCAAAAAGTTTCAATAAAAAAAATTATTTTGAGCGGGACGAAGTTCGCCGGGTCTGCTAGTATTACAACATTTCATTTAAACTAATTAAGTTGAATTTTTAAAAAGGTGGTAACCCTTGTGAAAGACTTCAATATTATTCAAAACTTTAAAACTAAATGTTTCTTAACAATATTTTGTTTGATAACCATATTTTAATTCTTCAGATGGCTTGCGTATAATTAATTTAAAGTTCACTTTTCAAACAGGTGGCAACCCTTTTCAAAATGTATTAACAGTGTATGTACAGATTTTTAAAGCCTCTTGACATTTAATTTTTTTAATATAATTTTCAAATAAATAACTCCCTTAATTGAAGTTGAATTAGATTTTTTTAAAAGGCGGCAGCCCTCATCCATGAGTAGAGAATGATTTTATATACCTCCATACCAAGTTCCAGTAATCTACCAAAAATATTTCCTGAGAAATGCAGTATGAAAAATTCCGTTTGTATGGGAGGTGCCACGCCCCCTTGTCTAATCGAGATTAAATGTATCCTATATTTTAAGTTAGTCTAAATGACAGGAGTGTACAAAATTTCATGATGATCGTTTGAATAGTTAAAGCGTGAAAGCGTAGCAAACAAACAAACTCACTTTCGGATTTATAATATTAGTAAGGATGGTTTTGACGAAAACACAAAAAGTCTACCATTTTCTTTCTATTTCAACAACCTTTTTACAAGTTTTCCATTACTGACTTATCTGAAGTCAATGGGGTACAATGGAACCGGAACTGTAAGGGGAAATCGTATTCCATCCAGCTGCCCCTTGAAAACAAAAGTAGCGATGAAAAAGGTGAATAGACGTTGATTCGAAACTGCCACAATAGAAAACATTGGAATAAAGCTGACAAAGTGGGTTGATAACTCTGTTGTGTTGCCGCTTAAACTTGTTACGGTAGGTCGCCCATTTCATCAGCCGCTCGATACTGCAAAAAAGCTGGGAAAAAGATCGCCATTCCACGTCCGTGCGTGATCACGGATTGTAATAAATACATGTGCGGGGTTGATAGGCTCGATCAAAATGTAAACATGTATCGCATAGCATACCGGGGCAAGATGTAGTGGTCTTCGATATTTACTTGGCTTATTGACGTTGCAGTGTCCAATGCTTGGCACCTTCAACAAGGTACGAAGAAGCTATGGCAATTGGAGTTTAAACGTGAAATTGCTGTATTTTACTGCAAACATTTCGGCGAACCGCCGGTTCAACCAGGCCCAAAACGGCCCCGCGTGAGATATCCGCTTTGATCGCACTGATCATTTTATAGAACCAATCCTAAATAGATGTCGGTGTCTAGGTGAAGCTAGTAAAAGTGTTGTGAGAACCCTTTGCATTAAATGTAACGTAGGTTTATGTGCCAAGTGCTTCGCACAGTACTATACCGACAACGGAAATTGAAAATTAAATATGATATTTGTAACAATTAAAGCTTATTATTTATAGAAAATTCCTGGTCTAATTTGTTTTTATTTATGCAGCACATTACATTTTTAAGGTACATATATGTAAACCTGTGCCCGGTAGGTCCTAGCGTGACCACATGGTCACAGGCCATAACACCGTTATCTGATAGGGTATAACAAAAAAATTATATTTTTTAATACAGGCCAGCAACATTAATAAGCCCTTAAAATTTCATCTTCCTACTAAAAAAAATTGTTATCGTCCCTGCTGGGTTAATTTGAAAAAGGCATATACATATCCAATACTTCTATTTTGGCAGTAAGCTGATTTCTCAATGTGTAAAGGTATTGGCCCAATGCAGGCTTGCTTTGCTTGCCTCGCATTGAGAACTGTCAAAAGTTATTTCGAATATACTAAAACGTATGAAGGCTGGCCAAATGGCAGCTTTGCTTCACTTGCTTTAAGCGCCTCAAAGTTTCAAATAGGTAAATGTTTTATTGTAGGCTTTTGACACAAAGGTATGTTCCCGTTCTAAATGAATTCAAACTGCTGCGCCCTTTTATGAACAAAAATTTGCTTACGTAATTAAAAAAAAATATATATAATATGAGTAATTCAAAGTTTAATAAAAATGATTATATGTTCCATATTTATATTTAACATATCGCTGGCTGAAAAGTTGCTGAGTCCATTTTTACAAATTTTACAGGAACTTTGAATACAACATTTTGCGTGTTTAAAGCAAAGCAAAACTCCATACGAATCAAAAGGATTCGATCTTTATTAAAATATTTCGTATTATTTTGGCCTTATCGGATTTTCAGGGCCTCTTCTGGACTTAGAAAATTTGCCTTCCATTGAATATAAATGAGAAAAAATAAAACAAGTACCTTAATCCTTAATTTCTCTTGCTTCCTATATCATGAGGTTTCACAAATTGTGGACTTAGCAACTTTTCACACAAAGCTAGCGATATTTATGATGTCAAACTACTGGTCAGTCGTCTCTTGAAAAATTGAATTTTTTTATTTTTAATAAATGTACCTAAAGCTATATATGTATAATTATTATCATTCCTTTGAAATGCAAAAATTAATTCGCATCAATTCAAAAATAAATCTGAAAAGATTGCTTGTGTTTTTTTTTAGTTTTCTGGAATTTTGTGGGAAAATTATTCTTAGTGTAAGGAAACAGACCTTAATTTTTTAACTACACAGCTGGTAGCTTTGACAGCGTTCCAAGCCGCCTTTGGCCAGACGAGTTTTTGAAGTAAATCAAAGCAAATTAAAGTAAGTAAGGCGTGCAAAGCAAGCGTGCATTGGGCCAGCGCCTTAAGCATACCGAAATCAAAACGAGACAGCCCAGTAGAACTTGGGATCATCGTACGATTGCTCGTTGAGTACTCCCTTGGAGAATAGGACTACTCCTCATTGCTCCCTATGCTTCTGTATATAAGCATGTAATTTTGTATACTCCCTTTAACACGGGATGTCCTAGGGTGGGGGAAAAAGATCGCCATTCCACGTCCTCCTAAATGAGCAATCAGGACTTCATTCAGAAGTTAACTGCTCGCTTAGAATATATCCCATTATTCCCCTAAGCGAGCAATATAGGAGTAAAAAAACCGAAAAATCTCGTTTAATGCTCCTAAATCATGCCTCAGAGAGCATTCTTTACTTGCTCGCTTAGGTGATCTTCTATTTGACTTCTAAGCGAGTAATAAAGGAGTACAAAACCGACAAATCTATCTTGTTGCTCCGAAATCAGGTCAAGGGGAGAACTCTTTTATTTATGTGTTTATAAATATACCCTGCAACGGAAAGTTTCCGGGAGTCGAATACCGGTACCTCGCAAATCTACCACCCATGCTTTCTACTGTCGCATTTAGCATGGATTTGCTCAAGGAGGTGACAATTGACTCCCGCTGCGTAACTTGTTGCCTGTAAAAGTGCCACTTTTTTTCGTTGTGCACACAGATACTTTTTCATAATAAAAAAAAAACGAAAATAAAAATTTTAAATTATGGCTGCGTTTCTTTATACATTCCGGATAATCCCATTTCATAGCCGGAATAAACAGAATGCGTTTGAAATATACGTCAACATATCATCAGGAACGTTCTAAAGAATAAATAAACAAAAAAGTTTATTCCAAACGTTCGGAATGAATAAAGAAATGCAGCCTATATCTTCTGCCCAAGGATGCATTGTAACGTTAATTTTAGCGTTTACCAAAAAAAGCAATCGTTTTTGTTGAACCGATTCAGTTTTTTATCGTTTAGGTAAAAGTTTTTGCGAAAGTTTCAGATTTAAACATCAAGAATTTGGCAAAGTTATAACAATATTATCATGGCTCGCACGGTTAGCAGATTAGCGCGCTTTAAAAGGCTTTATAACTCGGAAAAGTAAAAAAAAAATCCCTTTTTTTATTAATGATTTCTATGTAAAAAGACTTGGTCTTTCGATTGAGATAACTAAAAACAATATTAAAAATTACCATAATTGAGAAAAACTTAAATTTTCTTTTAGAATTTACACCATGAAAGTGGAAAAATTTTGAAAACCCATAGTACCATGGGATAGCCGGTATAAAAATCTATAGAAAACATAGTTTTCGAATTATTTTTCCCATTTTCCGTCTGCTTCCCAGCTAGTCGAAAAGTAGCTTGTTTTGCACCGCTCAGCGTGCTTGGACATTTGACGTGAATTGCCCCATATATATAAACATATTTGAAAAGAGACCAAAAAAATTTAAAAAGTAGAAAATAGAAAACATAGTTTTCGAGTTGTTTTTCCAATTTTCTGTCTGCTTCCCAGCTAGTCGAAAAGTAGCTTGTTTTGCACCGGTCAACGCGCTGGGACATTAGACGTGAATCGCCCCATATATATAAACATATTTGAAAAGAGATCAAAAAAATTAAATAAGTAGAAAATAGAAAACAGTTTTCGAATTATTTTTCCCATTTTCTGTCTGCTTCCCAGCTAGCCGAAAAGTAGCTTGTTTTGCATCGCTCAGAGCACTGGGACATTTGACGTGAATTGCCCCCATATACATATATAAACATAAAATAAAAAAATTAAAAAAGTAGTAGTTATGCGGAAAATGAGTATCTATATATTTTTTGCTTTATTTTGGTACCTTTCAATCCGATATTTGCGTGGTGGTCACACAAGAGAAACGGAACATGGATAAATGGATGGATGGTATTCAAAATTTATTATTTGTATTTAAATGATAAATTACAAATTCCTTCATGTAATAAGGGAGCATTATCATTTTAAAACTACCAATAACCTTTAGAAGGTGCAATATGTAACCAATAGCTCGATTTCTTACTACCTGGATCATAATATGCTATTGGAACTAGTAATGTAACTAGTACGAAAGCGACAATTGTCACCGACCCCGCTGCAGGGTATTTATAACCGTATGTATACGTGTTTATTCCCTGTGGAAAAATCTCTAGTTCTGAACTGATGCGCTTCTAGTACATGTAGACCCAGTACTGGTTCGCGATAAATCTCTTTTGCATGCAAACAACTGGCGAATTTAACATGGTGATGTCCTAATTGTTCCCTGCTGCATTCCTTTTTCGATAGTTCCGAACTAGCCCTAAATTCTATAGTTCCGAACCAGTTCTCAAATAGACAGACGAAAGATAAAGGTATCATGATTTCTCAATCTTTTTGTGTTTGTGTGTGTTGCCTACCGTGTGTGCGATTTTAAGCTATTTTGAAAGAAATGTGTTTCATTTTGAAATTAAATTTGTTTGAATGATTGTAAGAAATGTACGTTTACATACCTTTGTTTTTAGCTGAGTTTGCAGAGGTACTCGCTGTTATTGTCAAGCAAACGTCAAGCTGTGAAGTTGTACTTTATTGTACTCTAATTTTGGCTTTCTACTTACCAAGTTCATTGTGCTAATTCTGTGTTAAAGTAGTGATAAAAAGTGCTTATGGGCATCAGAGTGTGAAATAATTGAAGCTAAGTGAAAGTTATTGGTTTTATATTAAAGTAAATTTAATTAAATTTCACTAGCATACATTCTAATTTTGCCGAGTCATTTGTTGCTATCATTGTTGTTGTATCCTTTGTAGTTAACTTTCATTTTGTTTTTGCACATTTGTTCTACTCTTTTTGTTTACTTCTTCTAGTAATTCTTGTCATAGTTGTTTGCGTTGCGTTTATTAAGTGTCATAATTACAGTGATACTCAAACTGTTCGCTACATTTATTTAAAGCTATTTACATCAGCTCCTTAATTGTTATAATTTATTTTGTTTGTCTTTTATTAACGAGTGTATTCCATAAATCTTTCAATATGAAGTGTGATCTTGATACTTGCCAAATTGAAAGCGATTCTGAACGCTACTTATCGTGCTGGCTGTGTGATGGTATTTACCATCTGAAATTTGCTGGTTTGACGGGAAGAATTCTGGACGCTATTAATGATGGCAAGGGCCTTCGCTGGTCTTGCGTAAAGTGCAGGTCAACCGAAGTTAATCTTTTCAAGCTATTTAGGCAAACCAGAAATGGTTTTACAGAAATAGGAAGAGAATTGTCGGTACTGACAGAAAAATTTAAGCATTATGAAAATATGATTAAATCATTCAAATGCTTAGATACCTTGCAATCTGTTAAGGATATCCGTGTGTCTAAACGTAAGCGTCTTCATAGTCCATCTAAGGAAATTGCTGCCGTTGCACGTCAGAATAATCTTCCGACGGACTTAATTAATTTATCCTCTCCGTGTCCTCCAGCATCAGAATCCTCAGCCCCAAAAGACCGTGCAACGAAATCTGCAACGAAATCTGCTTCGGATAATAAAGAGCCTGAAGTATCTTCCCCTTCCCCCATTGAAGTGGTGGCATCATCTTCAAAGCCTCCACCGCCTTCCCTATCCTCAACTACTAACGCAGAAACTCAACCCCCTCCACCGGTAGTCCAGTCTGATACGAGGAAACTAGTTGTGGTTCCGCCAAAGAAGTCAATCTTTGTTTCTAGATTTTCGAGAGACACTACCGAAGATGATATAAAGCTTTACATCTCATCAAAAATTACAACTGTCGACTTAAGCATCAGAAAATTTAATTTTAATTACGAAAGAAATATTGCGCCATTTAAAATTGACGTAAATTCAGATAATTTTAAAGCGCTGCTTAGTAGTTCTTTTTGGCCCCCTGGAGCTTTCGTTCGTGAAATCGAATATAGGCCCAAAAAAGTAAATAACTTAGCTAATATTCCCCGTCATAACACTGAATCAAAAAACTAATTATTAAATCTGCTTTAAGTATTTATTACCAAAATGTAAGAGGCTTAAATACTAAATTAACGAACTTATACTTTAAAGGCGTTGAATGTAATTATAATATTCTTTCTTTTACTGAAACTTGGCTGAAACCTCACATTTTCAATTCAGAGATTCTTCCAAATAATTATCATATCTATAGACAAGATAGGGAGGGCAGAATCGGCGGTGGCGTACTCTTCGCTGTAGACTCTTCAATACCATCTGAAGAAGTTAGTCTTCCACACATTGATTCAGTAGAGTGCAAATGCATTCGTGTACAGGCTGGAAAAGGGTCTATTTACTTAGCTCTATGATATATCCCTCCCCGATCTGACACATTGGTGTATTCACGACTCATCTCTTTACAGAAATCAGTTAATTTACTGTCTAAACCCTCTGACTCAATGATTGTGTTGGGTGGTTTTAATTTACCAAGCATATCATGGAACATCATTGACAATGATATCGTACCTTTCGCGTCTAGTGCGTGCAACAACGTATTTTTAGAGATGGCTGACTCTGCCTAACTCAGGTAAATGTACTTCACAATAAGTTTGGTAAAGTATTAGATCTTGTTTATGTTGATGATGCATCTAAGTCCGTTGTAAATAAGTGTGATCCACTAGTTTTGCCCGAAGATGTCTACCACCCTGCTATAGAGGTATCTTACGAAGTTATAAGTGATGGTCAAAATTGCAGTACCCAAGTATACGAACCAAATATTCGCTTTGAATTTTCAAAAGCCAACTTTAAAATGCTTAACAAAGAACTATCCAAATTGTCGTGGCCTGCATTTAAAGAAAATATTGAACAAAGCGTTGCACTTTCTAACTTTACTTTACATAAATTATTTGAAAAGCATGTGCCTAAACGCAAGAAGAGCAAACACAGTTATGGTTCACTAAAGAACTGAAAAATTTGAAAAACAGAAAGTCGCGTTATTTTAGATTACACAAAAAAACCGGTTTACACTCATACTATGTAAAATACTCACTCTTGCGTCATAGGTTTTTTGAATTAAACAAAAAGTGTTATAAAGCTTACTTGTGTAAAATCAAACGGCGTATAATATATAACCCCAAATCATCTTATGACTTCGTAAACTCCAAGCGAAATGTACGTGGGTTTCCTTCCGCCATGAAGTATCAAAATACCGTCTCTAGTGATAATCAAACAATTTCTAACATGTTCGCTCAGTTTTTTAAATCCAATTATTCCATTAACTCACATGCGAACCAGTTCTAAACTCGTCACTTTAGATATAGATTTCTAGTAAAAAAAAAAAAAAAACAGAAAAAAATTAGTTTTTTAAAAGTACCACTTTTCGCCGGTTTTTGACTGGTTGGTATCTATTTACTATCGGACTAGTTTGTTTTTGGCGATAAAGGCCTAGTACGGAACTAGAAATCTGGTTTTACGCCAGTTAAAGCCATTCGTAACAGTTCTGTTAAATGTTGAATCGTCAATAGGTACGTTCGTTTAAATCTCCAGTAAAATATGTCCAACAGCAAAATTCCGGCGATATGTCATCTGTTCTCTAACAAGAGAAAAATAACCAAGAGAGTACGCGAGCAGAAAATTTGCTGAGACGTGCAAGTTAGACGAACAGCTGATAGAAATTTTGTTTACATCCAAAAGTATAAAATTGAAAACGTAAGAAAACAAATGCTGAAGTCTTATCCGGACACAGTTCACTGTTTTATTTACTTCTTACAAGTTTAATTAGTCGTATTTTATTTACTATTTATTTTGCGCAAATTCCAACCAGCTGTTTTCTTGTTGGCAAATTGCAGTTGGAAAAAATTTTTCCAGCAGAAACCAGAAGCTTTCTCTCAAAATGAAATGTCATTTTACTCTCTCAATTTACCCTACTTTGCAAGTTTTTGCGTACGCGAACACAAAAAGCTGATGGTTTTTATAACTTTCAATAACTATCAGGTACGCGAATGCAACTAATTGTGAACGGTATTTTGACTTTACGAATTTCCTTGTAGAGTTCAGACTCATAGTTATACGTCGTACCAAAAACAGGAAATGTACGGGACGCAGCTGTTTTCAAAAGCGGTTATTTTAAATCTGGTACTTATTGCCGGAATACCAGCAATAGCAAAGCTTTATGTTGCATTTCCAGTGCCTTATCTTCTTTTCATTCCAAAAACTCCAACTCTTCTTCGCTTTTCTTAAAAAGGATATTGTAAATTCATCCTCAATTATGATACATAAAAAAGGGTTTATGAAGTATGCAAGCGTACATTTATATAATTTCAAATCGGCAAATCTTTTTCCAAAATCCGCTTTTAAATCATGTGCAATATTTTTTCTAGCCATGGAAAATTATTAAAAAAATTTTCTTTTTATGAGATCATAAAAAAGACGTAAGTTTAGCTTCAAAACTTAAATTAATTTGCGACAAATAAAAAACACTTTTATTCTCTCCTTGTAGAGACAAATTCAAGTTTTGCAAATGTTCTATCACATCGGTAAAGAACATTAAGTGAGAATTTCCATTCTCCAATTGCGGGTAATATTCCGATCTTAATTTGCATATGTGTATATACATACACATAAGAGCCAAAATATTCTAGGCAAAGAGAAAGTAAAAAGAGCCGCACTTTGCTAAGCAAAGAGCCGCATTTGGCCCAAAGAGCCGCGTTTGCCCACCGTTGATATATAGTATTGAACTATTTTTTCAGTATGCGTATTATATACTGTTGGAAAAATATAGTATGCAAAAAATACTATATTTCTTAAATAATAAATATATATAACAATATTATATATGTATAATATATAAATATTTACTTATTTATTTGTTGAATTAAAATTATAATAAATTATAAATTATATAGCACTCTTCAGGAGAATTCCAATAATGATACCCAATTGTTTATTTTACATATTTTAAAACTACCGATTTTTATGGGTCCCCATTGCATTTTTTAGGGTTTTTAGAGGACCTAAAAAAAGTTAATATTAAAAATTGGTTACAAATTTGGGTATTGTTATTGGAAGTCTCCTGAAGAGAAAACAAGTTTCCCATCGAAAAATAGTAATTTTCAAGAAGTCTATACCATTTCCACGAAAAATTCATTTTTCCCCATATAAAATACCTGGAAAGATTTTAGCGCTTTGGGCGTCTTCTAAATATTTCTTGATTTCTAAAAATAAAACAACGGGGGTATAATTTTTGCCGTACAGAACACTCATAGGGGTGAGAGCATTAAAATTCCGACAAAATTATTTTTTACCACCCTTGTATACATACTAGGGATGCCAATCCCCGGTGTTTTTGACGTCCCGGAAATCCCGGGATTTGCTTGCATTAATCCCGGGATCCCGAAAAATTTTAAATATCGAATTGATAGTAAGAATTTGTTTATGAATTTTGAAGTAAGATTTTTGTAAAATGCCGTTTTGACTGCAATTCACAAAAAGCTTGAAACTGTACTTTTAAATTGCAGTCTGAGCCTTTTGTGAAGAAGATTTCAACGAATTTACTCATAGCGTCGTAAAGAGTTTTAAAGAAAAGTTAGATAATTTTTTAGATCAATCTACTCAAAACTTCCTGAAATCGAAAAACTTATGATTTATTCGACGTGCTGGTAAAAGAAGTTCATATATTTTGTAATGGAGGAGGTAGGGGTCATTATCTTCAAATGGATTATGTCTACCTTTTGACAGTTCAGCCTAAAAGTGTTGAGGTCGAAATATGTTTTTCATCAGTAGGTTTTGTATGTAAAAACTGTAGGTCAAGCTTAGAAGACTCCGCTTTGAATGTTTTGCTGCTCTTACGAAAACATTTTAAGTGCAATAATAACAACACTGACAGAAAAGGGATGTGTGTTTTCAATCAGACCCACCTACCAACATGTATTTCGACCCGCTGAATCCGATTCTGAGATCCGTTTGACTCGTACACCCTCAAAAAAAATGGCAACAAATTCTCCGTTCGCAATTTCTTTATAGAGTAGAATAAACATGTTTAGAGAAATTGTTTTTGTAAATTTCTGTTATGTTTATTTTTTGTTTATCGTTACTTTCAAAAGTACCTGGTATTTACATTGTTGTTTGTGATGTACACGTTCCTCAATCACATGGTCTTTTAAATACAATTAAGAAAATGTTTTAATTTAAAATTTGTCTGATTTAATAAATATCGTTAGCGTAGAGTGCAAAGTTGCTCAGTCTCAATTTAAAAGTTATACAGGAGAGGAAAACACTTCTTATAACCATTTTCTTCAAGTATTTCGCAAAACTTTGAATACAACATTTTGCCTGTTTAAAGCAAAGTAAAACTCCATACCAATCAGAGGGATTCAATCTTTATTAAAAGATTTCGAACTATTTTGGGCTTATTGAATTTTCGGAGCTTTTTTTAGCCTTAGAAAATTTTCCTTTCATTGAATATAAACGAAAAAACATAAAACAGGGACCTTTACCCTTTTCGAAACGATGCAGTTACAATTTATCTAGCAACCTATATCAAAATATGATTTGTCATTAGAAGTGAAGTTAGCAACTTTTCACTCTAAGCTAGCGATATATGAGTTTTACAATCAGTTTATCGTAAATTTTAAATAGTTTTATTTCATGGTACGTTTAAATGCTTTCAGATATTGAATTTTTACTCATATTCATAAAATCTAGGACTCAATTTGAATCCCAGGATAAATACCAGGATCCCGGGACTACCTAAAAAATATCCCGAAATCCCGGGATCACAATTTTCCTTAAATTTTGGCATCCGTAATACATACATATGGCAGTATACCGGTGTTTCATTTTCGCGTAAATACTGTTTTCATATGTCAGAGGAAAACGACAGTATTAAGTATAACCGTCTTAATTCATAATACTTTAGCTGTTCACCCATTTTTTACTTTGACTTCAATTTGAAATTGTTTTCAGTATTAATCCATCACAGTGTGCTTACAGTAACAATTTAGTAAAATTACGTTTAGTTATGACATTATGGATCAAAGCTCAGATTTGAGGGTGTAATTTAAATTTCGAGTATGCCATGTACATAAAACAGTTTTCGTAATACATTCCATGCAGTAAAATTTAAAGACAGTCTGGTAAAGCGCTAGTTCCGAACTATATACTTATTTTAGTACATTTAGGTGCAAGTGTACAAATTCTCACTTCTCGTACAATATGAAAGTAGCTCAGCGCGAAGACCTCCGACTCAAGCATCGTTGGTCGCGAGTTCAAATCGCAGTGGAGGCAGTTGTGACCCTGCAGGAAATGTGTCTAGCTATAAGCTAGCTTTAAATTGATTAGGAAGAAGCTAAGAGTCACTATTATCTGTTTATTTTCTCTGACGAAAGCTAACTATATTTTTATGGCGATGGCCGCGAAATAGTCAAGGGTAGTTATCTCTGCATTAGAAGAAGTCAAGGGTGGTTACCCCTGCATTTAATGTAACTAACTTGTAACTAACTACTTTTGGACATAAAATAACAATAGGAAAAACAAAATATTTTTATTTATTTTTATTTTTTTATATATTTTTTTTATTTATTTTATTTATTTTATTACATGTCATATTTCTTTACATATTCTGCTGTAGGTGGTCCCATATTCGAACTCCGTCAGACATAACTTAAAAATGATAATATGAAATTTCGATCTTCCTTTTATTTGTCCTCAATTCGAAAAAGTAGTTGCGAAGTGCAGGATATTTAAATAGAAACATGTTTAAAGAAAACAATCTCCTACACTACTTGTCAACTAGTTTCAAGTTAGCTTTTTGTAGCTAACTACAAGTTATATATTTTATGGCAATCCCGTAAAAAAGCCATGATTCAATAATACAAGGTTCGATAAACTGACAGTTGTCTCTCTCGCACCGCTCCCTTAGCAGTGGCACCATGTTGCTTCTCTGCAAATTTACATGGAAACAGTGTAGCTTTGGTGTGAAATAAAAGTATAAGCTTTTGTGCAATATGTTTATTTGTATATGCATATGAAGCATATTTAACTGATGAAAACATAAGCATTGGATGTTTACATCAATCTGATAGTAGCCTTATTTTAATTTTGAGTCATTTTGCAGTTTTTATACGGCTAAATAGCATATAAATTACGTAATTCACGTATATATATCAATATTACGTTCAACATTTCGTTTAAAATGCCAGACTTCCTGCAAATACATTAGAATTTACGAAAGGAATTTCACTACTAATTGCCTACTTTGAGTACTTTTCTACTACCATTTTCGCAACAAGGGATTGCATTCTTGCCCTGTCCTCTGTCCTTCGTAAATGCAACCTTTTGTAAGGGAGTGTCAAACCGCAGCTGTCAATAATTATCTAACCTTGTATTATTGAATCATGCAAGAAATCTAACTACAAGTGGGTTATTTTTTTATCAGTTGATAATTTTTTTCTGCATGAATTGATTTTTTTTTTAATATGTAACAAACATGGAATCTGAAAAGAAAGGAAAAAACGGAAAAAATATCAAAAATTTAATCTTAAAAACCGTTTTCTTATAAAATAAAACTATCCAAATCGGAACCGATAAAAAACTAGTTGCAAAGTAATGCACTGGGCGACAATTGCCACCGCCAATGACATCGCCGTGACAGTTGAAAGCATTGCTTGGGTATTGAGATAGAACTCGTACTGTCAGCAAGAGGTCTAGTTCTATGCTAGTAAGATTTTCTGCAGGGTTTTATGCGTACGTATGTATATGTTAGAATTTATGCGTATGAACATGATTCTTACCTTTTCTCGATCTTTGGTAAGTTCATCATCTTTAATTTTGTCCTGATTAATTTTTTCTTCGATTTTACGTTCTTTGAGTGTTTTCAAAAGCTTCCATTTGCTACTTCCGAGTACAGATGCGTTGCCGTTAGTTACCTGAGTGCCACTACTCTCAATACTAGAATCATGACTTATGAGTCGTGATGGTGGTTTCGATGGCTCTATTTGAGTTTCTGTTTCTATTTCTTTTCCCGCCTGGAGTAGAGGCGACTGCGTACTGTCTGTAGCTTCAACCGAAATATGATTAGCATGTTTATGAGCGGAATGAGCATCACTACTTTGTGAAGCATTCATAATTTCTTGAACTTCTCCATTGACTATTTCCGTTCGTCTATGATTATCTTTGAATGCTTGGTAGTTAGGTGCAGTCTTGTATGTTAGCTGGTCGCCCTCCAATTCCTCACTTAGTTCAGCTGGCGTATCTGGACCAAGTGTGGAACCGGATGACATACTCAGATTTTTAAACTCTTCATCATCGATATTTTCATCAATCGCAACTACTTTATCATCAGTTGACGACTGCATAGCTTCGGTTATTTGCAATTCATTTGGCACAATTTCGCCATAGAATTCGGGTTCATGTGGAATTGCTCGTGTCATAGATGCACGCTTGTGCTTGTCACTACTGCTACTTCCACGTATTTGAGCCGGTTTTACCTTCTCTTTATAGCGTTTCATAGCGCTCGCAGCTTCCTCTTCGGATGAATATGAGGAGCTTGCTGAATGATGCAACTCGTGGCTCGCTTCATTATCTAAACAACTGTCGTTCGTACGACGCCTGTCCCGTCGTTTTCTAAAACGTTTCTGAGGCACCGCACGCTCAACACTTGCCACATTCTGTGTCTGCAGTTGAAGCTGACGCTGTTGCCGCCGCTGACATTTCTCGAAATCATGCCGGGCAGCTTCTTCGATGCTCTCCATGGCGTGCAATGGGTTAAATTCATCCAAAGCAACACTGCTGGCAGCATTGACACCCGCGTATTTATCCGCATCAATATCCGAATATTTGCGTTGCAGATCATCGCCATTAGCATCTTGCCACGCACTATGCATATCCGTCACTTTTGTTACTCGTTCGAACGTATTTACGCTTGATTTTGTTGAGCTTCGCCGCTGGAAATGCTGCCGTTTTGGTGGAGCTTTGGTGGCTTCCTCGGACTTGGAATCATCAGTAGCTGGTAGTTGCTTGGCAACATATTTCAATTCTCTCAAAACTTCAAACATAAGTTGTTTTACACTTTCATCTGGCTCATATTTGTCAGACAACAACTCGCTTTCACCATCTTCATACTTTCTGCCGTCGCAATTGTAATATCCAGCTGTGCTATTTAGCGCTAGCTGATCGATTTGTGAGAACAATTGAGAATTGTCGACTGTAGCAGCTGCAGCGGAAGCTTCGGCTTGTACCTCAGCTTTGCGTTGTTGTTCCAACACTTCCAACTGCCGCAATTCATAGCAAAAGTATTCATCGTCTGTATCAATGCTGTCTTCGGTGCTTTGCCGACGTGACGACGATAAGGTGCGGTATGAATGTTGGCTACGGTTATCGTCATCTTCGTGTAATCCCCCTGCTGGTACGTCGAGCGATTGTTGTGTTAGAATATTTCGTTGACCTTGCCCATTTAGCGTGTACTCCATGCCAGGGATTGTGCTCATACTAGCCAGATCGGAATTATTGTTCAATTTTGTTATTAGCAACTGGGGTGCTTCATTGCCGACTGTCGACGATGAGCAACCTGCTTGTATTTCTGGCTGCATGATGTCACCTCTATCGCTGTAATCGAATTCCTCGTCATCTACGAAAACGGAGGCACTTTTATGCAGCTGAGTTTTTGCTAAAGGGCAGGAGCCGGGTATTGATTCTTCAGGTGTAGCAGGTGTGAAAAGAGCATCGTTTGTTGGTTGGTGTTGGTATTGATGCTGGCGTCTAATGTCGCTCATAACCGGAAACAGGCTCCCTTTATTATTGGTAATTATTTGTTCCGTTTTTTCGTCCGCTACTTTTGGTGGTGACTGTGAGACACTGCCTTCTTTTTCTACGCCAGTTTTTGGCACTTCTGTGTGACTTAATTTGCATATTTGAGGGAACATACTCATTGCTATTGCATCGATATCTTCTTCAATTTCATTTCCTTGATAGTCATTTGTCCCATAGTGTTGATCATTCGTGTCACAGAATTCGTCAACTTCTCCATAAGAAGGCACGTCTTCTTCATAGTCATCTTCTTCGTCCTGTTCTCTGGACTCCTCTTCTTGTTTAGTTAGTTTGGTATCCGTTTGTTGGTTTGGTTGTTGTTGCTGTTTCTGGTGCAGTATCTTCATGTGCTGTGTATCGTGTTTCTGAAGCTGCAACTTTTGAGCCTCGAATGCGTTAACATCATAATCATCAAAAGGCTTGCCATCGGACACAACCGCATTTAATTCTCCAGTATCACTCACTATTGAGTCTTCGTTGTCGGAAGATGTGAAACTGGGCAAATCTGCTTCGGTATCCGAGACACTACCCACTATCGCCGTCGCCATTGTACCACCACCACCACTACTCCCTGGCACAAAGCTGTGCCGCCGGTATGTTTTGGCTTTATGCATGAAATTATTCACGGTCACCGAAAACTTAGAGCGAGTCTTGTGACCCTTGCCGGCTATTATCTTCTTAATGCTGGTACCGCTGGCTAAACCGGTGGCAGCAGTTGCGGATGATGTAGATGTGCTGGCAACCGTGCGAGTGCCCGGATGCGTAGCACGCTGCACCAGCTGCAAAGGCAATTTGTGAAGACGCTTTGAAAAGTCGAAGCTGCCCCCCAAATGCTTTATTCCACGCTGCTGCCTTTTGGCTGACGACGTCGGTGCCGGGCCCGTCATGTTATACATCATGGACTCTGACACATCCCTGCCATTAGGCTCGGTGTGGGAATCGGAAACACTGGGTGTGATGTAACCAGCAACAGAGGGGTAAGAGCCAGCCTGGCCACGAGATTGAATTTTACTGCCGCACGCGTCATTCTCATATCCAGTGGGTAATGACTGCGAACGGCCGTATCTTGATGACCGTTTCAATTTGAAATTTTCCGGTAAGAAATGAGTGAGCTTATTCCAAACCTTAGGGTGCTTATGGAGTATCGGCTGCCCACCAGCAACAGCGTTGTTCACACTGCCACTCAAAGTAGGCATACCGCCAGCCAACCCAACTGCGCCAGAAGACGCCGAGGACAAAGTCATGTTTTGGGAAGTCGCACCATCACGCGCTACAACGCCACCAAAATGAGAGGTATTTGAATCTAGCAGAACAGATGAATCTGAGGCGATAAGATGATGTGAATTGGAAGGCAGTTGTTGTAGTACATAAGCCCGACTGTCGAGCAAACTATTTCTTTCCTGCGTCTGCTGATTGCACAATTCGTAGGTGGCTGGTGTTGTTCGTCGTTGTGTCTGTAACAAATGCTGCTGCTGTTGTTGTGGTGTCTTTCGTGGCGGTTCACTTGGCGATGACGACGCATCAGCATAACCAACGCCAGTTACACATCTGTAAGATTGGTGACGCTGCTGCTGTTGATTTTGAAATCGCCGATAGTCAAAGTTGTTCTTGCCCATATAATCCAAGTTTTTGCTGCTGTTATAATCGGCAATGCCATTAGAAGTTGGATAGTATACTAGACGATCTGTGAGATATCGCCTACGTGTTTGAGTCTCACGCAATTCACCTTTATCACTGGAAGTATCTTCGTGGGAATCGATAAAAACATCCCTCTCACCTTTAGAAGACTCTGCATGAACGGGTGTGCGCAAGAGATCCGGAATGCGGTGGTTTTGTTCGACGAATCCGCTAGCAGTTGTAGCAAGGTTCTGCTGATTTTGTGGTTGTTGCTGCTGCTGTTGCTGATCCCAGGCAAGCATTTCATCCACAGTTCGAATATTCTCATCCAAGGCATCATTTTTCAATATATTGAAAATTGACTTGTGCTCGTATACCGAACAAATGGGCATGTTCTTTGATAGTTCCCGTATGTAGTTCAGATTCTCTTCGCTAAACATGTAGTCTTTTTCTGTTGGTTGTAGAGCTTTATGTTGTTGTTTGTGCGATTGAGATTGTGGCTTTTGGTGGGGAATTTGATGTTGCACCTGTGTTGGTAGCTGCATTGTTTTATCGTGCGTGTTTGAAAACGTAGCAATAGTTGAGCTGATTATTGTTGGTATGACGGAACAAGCTGTGGTTATGGTGACGGCTCGTGTTGTAGTCACCAATTCAGAGTCAGCACTACCAATATTTAAAAGCATATCATTGACATCATGACCCACATCAAGTCTGCCACTGGGATCTCCCATTAAGCCATTACTATCCAAGTTTAATAAGTGGCAGTTGTTCGAGGGCACCGCTTCAGCCATTAGGAGCTGCATGCCTATATTAATGCCTTGATACTTGCTAAGGAAGGGATTACATATATCACCACTACTAGCAACACTACTGCTTCCTGCAGCGCACACAGGAGAATTGGGTGATTTTTCCCAGCTAGATAAGCCGCTCATAGACGAAAGCCCAGAATCAGATTTTGTCGGTTTTGGCGAGCCGCCGGCATGTTGAAGCTGCTGATGAGCGCCACTATACGCTGCTGCATGCGCTTGCTGGTGAAAAGGATTCAAGGATCGCATTGATGGTATTGAATCGTCAACAACGGCGTTATCATTTTCACTAAATTCATTCGACACTTCAGGATGGGCATCATTCGGTGCTGGTGGTGGGGGACTTTGGGAACCGCCCACACCGGCTAAGAGAATACCGTCAATGTCCACAGCCAAAATGTCTTGATATGCATTTGTTTTGTGGTGTTGATCGGGATTTTGCAAATGTAGCAAGAAGAGCATGCTGTTATGTCGCTCTAAGCTGCGCTTCAGCGATTTAATGTACTCATCGTTGTTGTAAAGATTTGTCGCAGAGGTCGCCCGACCGAACGGCTGCGATATACAGCTTTCACTTGTCCTGTTTCTAGTCGTGCCTGTGGATGTTTGTAAAAGCATGCGCTCCAACTCTATGTCCATGTCGGCCAAATAGTTGTCCGTACACAAGAAGTTGGAATATGACTGTCGTAGCTCAATGCCGGTGCAGCTAACGATGTCAGCACTGCTGCCACTCGTGCTAGCGGCGGGGTCATGCAACTTTTTAAGGCGCATTTTATGCTCCTGTGTTTCTAGTATTTTCAGCTGCTCATCTAAATTGGAATTATTGCGTAATAAGTGCGCACTATAGTCGAAATGTGCTTTATTACTGGCACTGTTTTTAATATTAATGTGCTGTTCAAGCGAGGATTTATTTTCCACAAGTTTATCTTTTTTATCGTTTGTGTGCGTAAAGTCCGGCACGCATTCCAGTGATGCTTTGTGATGCTTAAAGGCTCCTTTTTTAGATTTTCCATTTTTTTTCGACGATTTAGCTGTTGACGTCGTGGTAAACGCAGTCTCTTTGTTGTCGCCAGAGACTTCCCCTGCTGCTTTCATCAAGGTTAACTCAGCGTCAGCCAGGTACTTTCGCTTGTAGTCATCGAACGAATTCCCAACCAACTTTTTCAGCGTATCAATATTCCTTGCCAATTTATTCATCACTGTCTCGAATTTGCGCTGCTTGTCGTTGCCTAGTGCCCGCATTTCCTCAGCCATTGTAACGGGATTTAGAAGCAGGAGCAGAAGGTTTTTATTGAATTTATGGATCTTTTCGAAAAAAGCGGCCTCCTTTTTCACTAACTGCCGCAATTTAAGTATTTGTGCACCGTTCAGTACTTGCAAGTCTTGAATTTTGTTTATCTCCATGAGCAGTATCTCGCCTGTACTATCGAGAAGCACAGTTTTATCCTCATTTAATTGCGAAAAGAAGTGGTCTTGACCGTGAAATTGTGTGCCAATACCGCTGTTCTCTTCCTCCGACGACGAAGCGGTTGAGCGTCGATCGCCTATATAAGGACCAGTTGTTATATTGATACTGCTGAAGAGATCGACAGATGTGCAAGCGCATGTTTGCGTTTTCCCATTATCCCCTGCTGATTTTGCGGCCTCTGCCAATGCACTCTTCAAGTTGTTCAACATTTCCATTTCATCTTTATGATGTTTTTTTTTCTTTTGCTTCTTGCTATCCTTCATCTTTTTCGCAACTGTTGACGTTGTTGTTGACACTAAGTTTGTAGTTGTCGTTGCTGCAGCCACGGAAGACATATTTTCCGATAGTTCATCGCGTGGACGCACAAGCACCTCTGGCGACTCTTCATTATCTTCGCGTATCATACCCAGCGCGGAGTTCGTGCACGTACCCAAGCCGCCTAGTATGTGTTCGTGTGTAGCCTCGGATTGCTGCAGTAGCCGCTCCACATTTGAGATTTCAGTTGTCAGATTATTATCACGATACGCCTCGTTAAGTTTTTTGTAAAATTCTTCGTTCATTTCATTGTTGTGGCCAATGTTTCCAGCCGCCTCCTCGCATGTCCCTCCCGTATCCTCTATGGCCACATCAATTTGCCCGCCCTCGCCATGTTTAGAGGCCGCTTTCCGAAAAAACTTCACCTGCTCAACAAAATCAATCAAAGGCAAATCAATATCGGTCACATTTCCAGTTGATATGCCTCCAACACTCCCTTCGGCGGGTAAATCGCTAAATAGTTGCGGTCTTATGTGTGCCAGTGAGTGTGCCTTTTTCAGTGAGCTATCTGTCGCGATTGTCGAGCCGAAAACCTCTCCATACGCAAAAGGTAAGCTCTGCATGCTACCGCTCACCTTGTACTGCTGCAGACGATCGATTTTCTCATCGCCTCCACCGCCGGATGAAAGCTTATCCAGTAACTGACGGCTATTCAAGAACTGCGGCAGCAGTTGGCCTTTAGCGTCGTTTTCTTGCATTTTCTGCTGCTCGTAAATAAGTATATCTGAGTCCGAATACAGTTTGTGTCGTGACATTGTTGCTGCGGTAATTGCAGCAGCTTCTTCTTGGTGCTTCCTCTGCTCGACATGGCCCAGAGTTGAAAGCGATCCACTAAGTCCGTCATGGTGCGCAAGCTGCGACAGTGCTGTGTTTGCGTCGTCGCCCACTTCAAAGCGGCCAGAGTGTTGCAAATTTTCCTGTTCGCCAAGTGGGTACATCATATACGCGGGTTTTGTTTCTCCGAAATGGCCGCTGTATATTAGGCTCGTTTGCTGTTGCAGCAACTTGTCCAGTGCGTCCAACTCACTATCCATGCGTACAGCTTCCAAAGCATCTAAGGTGTCATTTTTTAGTTCCTGCAATAGATTACTGTATTGCTTCGAAGTGCCTTCCATGTCTATATCTTGCAGCAGAGCAGCAGCAGAGTTGTTCAGTAGAATGGCCTGCTGCTCGGCTTCAACTAAATTTGACATCAACAACTGTTCATCGCGCAAGAGGTAGTCAAAAGGTGAGCGACGCTGTTCGGCAACCACATCGCTGTCCATAAAGCCTAAATGTGACTCACACTCGGCAATCAGCTGCTGGCTTTGATTGAGTTGTAGCTGCTGTTTACGCTGATGTTCTTGCTTCAGTGCGATCAAGCCCATTAAATTACTAACAACCGATTGCTGCTCAACCGATATCTTCTCGAGTTTCTCCAATCGCGCCCAAATTTTACCATACTCGCCGGAGAGCAAATCGAGAGAACGCCAAGCAAATTTCAATTCAGTCTCCAAGAGACTAATGCGCGTGGCTATTTTCTCCATGTAATCGGATATTATGTAGTCGGAGTGCTGTTGTGAATTGTATAGCTGACAGAGTTGCTGTTCGCTGGTGATGGAAACCAAGCTACCTACATGGGGGCCAGCAGCAGTGGTGCTGCCGTTCATTTCAGCCAAAAGATTGGCATCAATACTGCAAGCGCTTACGTCACTTCCGTTGCCTATGCCATCGGGCTCATCAAGATTTCTCACGTTGTGAAGTTTATTTTCGTGCAAGGTGTTGGCATCACAGCTACCGTTGTTGTAATTGCTGTCGTTAATGTTGTTGAAATGACTTGGTAATTTCTTTTTATGATTGTAACTATAGCCATTATTGCTATTGATTGCATTGATACTGTTTCGTTGTTGTTGCTGTGTTTTATTTACTGAAAATACCTTCTGCATGGGATGGCAACTTTGCTCCTGCCGCTGCTTTTGTTGCAACTGCTGTTGTTGTTTATGTTGACTTGGTGGCATTTTAGCGGTGAGTTCTGCAAACTGTTGGTTTGAGTGTTTCAATGTCTCTTGAGAGACCATATTTCCATATTTAACTGATTGCTCTGATAGCAGTTGCAGCTGTAGTAGGTCTGACATATTCCTTGAATCCTGGCCATTAGATGATGTCGTAACAGTAATTTCTGTCGACATTCGATCTGTCTCTTGGTGCGCCTGTTGCTGCTGCTGTTGCTCTTGATAAGGCTTGCTCGTTAGGTATTTTTGTTGTTTTTGCTGATGTTTGGGGGAACTTCTTGCTACAGTGCCATACTGATGCATCTCTGTATCCTTTTGGTGCTCTTGCTGCAACTGTTGATCCTGTTCTTGTCTCTGTGGCTTCAACTGACTGTGGTACGGACTGTCATTGCCATCGATGTTCGTAGCACCAAGCATATATTTATGTAGCGGTTTTGGAGAGGCAGTCGTTAACGGCATGGCGGTAACTTTTTTGATTTATTTTTATTATTTTTCGATACTTATCTAAGTTAAATTCACAGAGATTAGTTGGATTGTCAATACTGAACTTTTTATCTATGTTTAAGTCAATACCCTTCAAATACAATAATATTTCGTAACTGTTCACGGTAATTTTAGACCACTAAAACTTGAGCTGCCATGTCGCCAAAACAAGCTGTATATATCGTACAGATGTATACCCCACTTCACTTAAATCGGCAAGTTTATTTCCTTCAAGAACCGACATGCAAGCATCGGATGGGCTTCGTTTTAATATCATTTTCAAGAGTAACCAATTAAAAAAAATCTTAAAAAAGGCACGATGCAAAATTTTAATTTTTTGTAGACTTTTGTTAAAGAACAAAAAAATCTTTTCTGATTCACTTGAATACGTACCGTACATAAGTTAATAAAATTGTTGTTTCAATGGGCCGAAAAAGTGCTCTTGAACTAAAATTACTGGATCTATGACTTTGTGTGCGAGCTTCCTCGTGTAAAATATAATAAAGTGTATTATTATTTGGAGTGCAATCACTCAATCCAATAAAGCTAAGTAAAAGTTATTATTATTGTGTTTTACATTGTTTTGAAGCAATTTAAATAAATTCCAATTATATACAAGTAATCTTGCCGACTCATCAGTTGCTATCACTGTTGTTGTGAAATAGTAAATCTTGTGGAACTGCATGTTTGTTTTTGTTTTTCCTTGTTTCTTTTGCTCTTTTTGTTTACTTGTTTTAGTAATTCTTGTCACAACTGTTTGCGTTGTGTTTACTGGGTGTCGTAATACAGTGATTTTCAAACTGTTCGCTACTTTCATTTAAAGCTAAGTACATCAGCTGATTTTAACTAACCTCCTAAACTGTTTAAGTATGTATTTTGTTTGCCTTTTTATTACTATAAGTATTATTAATTGTTCACTACGAAGTGCAACCTTGATAATTGCCAAGTTAAAAGCGAATCTGAACGCTTCTTATCGTGCTAGTTCTGTGATGGTATTTGCCATTTATGGCAAAGGTGTTCGCTGCTTAAAGCGCAGGTCAACCCAAGTTGATTTCTTTAAGTTGTCTAGGCAAACCAGAGGTAGGGAGAGAGTTG
This sequence comes from Rhagoletis pomonella, assembly GCF_013731165.1. Lineage (NCBI taxonomy): Eukaryota > Metazoa > Arthropoda > Insecta > Diptera > Tephritidae > Rhagoletis > Rhagoletis pomonella. Next base: position 33,397,738 of record NW_023458563.1, read on the forward strand.
TCGGCGCTAACCGAAAAATTTAAGCATTATGAAAATGTGTTAAGGATATTCGTGTGTCAAAACGTAAGCGCCTTCATAGTCCGCCTAATGAAAGGATAGTCCTTCCACATCAGAACAATCTTCCGAATGACTTAATGTAACAAAGTCTGATTCTGCTTCTAATAATAACGAGCCTGACGTATCTTCCCCCGTTGAAGTTGTGCTATCGTCATCTAATCCTCCAAAGCTTACTCTACCCTCAATGAGTAAAGGCTTAGTAGTGCATTCTTTGCACTGCACTGCATAGCATATCATTTTACGTAGAAATCAAAAATCAACGGACTTCTTCAATAATGCTATGCGTTAGGTAACCACTTACACGCTTTAACAGCTTCCTTATGTGACAACTCTTATGCAATGCCAAGTATGCATAACTGAGCCTTAACTCAGTTATTCAACCCCTTCCGCCGGTAATCGAGTCAAATACGAGGAGACTGGTTGTGGTTCCATCCACAGTATATACAGTAATAAACCTTTTTGAGTACTCCTCGGGGGTAAAATCTTATCACGGTTGATAATGAGAAGGAGCATGAATTTTGTTGACTCAGAGTTGCATACAAAATTACTGTGGTATAAAAGGGAGCAACAACCATACCATGGCAGAACGGCAGAGGTAATTTTGTAAACAAATACTTTTCTTATCATTTTAAAGAGATAATTGCTATTTGTTTTCCAATATTCAGATATCCAGCTTGTAGCCAGAGGCAGTGGCATGTGAGGCTCACTAAAATCTACTCATCATATTGGAGCAGCTCCGGGTAATGAACCATTGAATGTGACCACCATACCCAACGCAGTCTCCAAGCAAATGCGTGCCCTGAATTTATACGGTAGCAATTCATAGCAATTGCTATTGTATGTGTGTATGATTCATATTTGTGGCTTTCTATACTTTGATGTTAAGTATGTTTGAGGAGTTCCGCTCAAACTTGGGTGTACTTAATGAGCTTTCAGGGCGGATGTGCTGGCAGGCAATGGAGTCTCTATAACTAAACAAACCTTGTTTTTTTTGGAATAAAGACTTAAATATATTCGGAAACTTGGAGTTTTCCTTGATAAATTCACAAAAGTCACATTTTTTAATAAAAAATACGATGTGACTTCCCAGTTTATAGAAACACAAGCGTTCATTATGTACTTGACTATTGATATTAATCTTAATTAAGCATTGATACTATACTTAACCTACACTTTGCTTATAAATAACACAATTATATATATTTTATCCTCGAAAACACCTTTTTCTAATCATGAGGCGAAATTCCCCACAGTAAGTGTTGCTGTCCGCGTAAAACGAAAACGCTGCACACAACCCAAAAGTACTCCTCGGGGACCGATTGGTGAAAAATTGTGAAAAGGTTTATTACTGTATATACTGTGGTTCCATCAAAGAAGTCTATATTGTCTCCAGATTTTCGAGGGATATATCCGAAGACAATATAAAGTTTTACATCTCGCCCAAAGTTAAAAATATCAACTTAAGTATCAGAAAATTTAACTTTAAATATGAAAGAAATATGTCTTCATTAAAATTGACGTTAATTTATAAACTTTTGACATGCTGCTTAGTAGTTCTTTTTGGCCCTCCGGAGCATTCGTTCGTGAATTCGAGTATAGGCCCAACAAAAATAATAATTTAGCAAACATCCCGCGTCAGAATACTGAATGAAAAGACTGATTACTAAATCTGCTTTAAGTATTTATTATCAAAACGTAAGAGGCTTAAATACTAAATTAACGAACTTATATCTTAATGGATTTGAATGCAATTATAATATAATTTCTTTCATTGAAACTTGGCTCAAACCTCACATTTACAATTCAGAGATTCTGTCAAATAATTATCATATCTACAGAAAAGATTGTGAGGACATAATCGGCGGCGGCGTACTCTCTGCTCTTCAATACCATCTGAAGAAGTAAGTCTTCCGCACATTGAATCTGCAGAATTCAAATGCATTCATGTACAGGTTGGAAGAGTTTACTTATTTAGCTCTATGCTATATTCATCCCCGATCTGACTTATCAGTGTATTCACAACATGTCTCTTTACTGAAATCAGTTCATTTAATGATTAAACCCTCTGATTCAATAATTGTGTTGAGTGACTTTAATTTACCAAATTGAACATCATTGACAATGATATCGTGTCTTTCTCATCTCGTGCGTGCAAAAACGTATTTTTTGAGGGGATGGCTGAGCTCTGCCTAAATCAAATTAACGTACTTCGCAATAAGTTTGGCAAAGTAAGTTGATGATGCATCTAAATCCGCTGTAAATAAGTGTGAACCGCTAGTTTTGCCCGAATATATCTACCACCCTGCTGTTGAGATATCTTACGAAATTATAAACGATGATCGCAATTGCGGTATCCATACATACGAACTAGGGATGTTGCGAATGTTGAATTTTGATAGGATGTTAAGTATTTTTAAACAACAATTAGAATCTAGCATAATGGCGAGATCGTTGTTTCAACAGCGCTTACAAGCCAAACTAGATGAGTCAGGTTTTTCTAAAGCCTTTTAAAAAGAATTCTTCATTCTCATTCCTTTGGCTGTTTCAGAATTTGGGGAATCTGTAACTTCATGAGCGTTTTTCGATTTTAGTTTTTGTAACTAATTTTTAATACTTTCTTCTGCGACTGGTTTGAACAACTTGTGCTTACAGCGAGCTAAATAGGTGGATATGGAAATAAGTTAAATATTATTTTGCACGAATGTAAATTTTGAACAAAATTCTGTTTTAAAAGTCGTGGCTGTCAGCGGAATCGGATCAGAATATTGTTATTTAAAAAAAAACACCCCGTTTTTCTATAAGCATTTGAATCTCAGATAGTTACGTAATTCTTATCTTATTAAAGGTCAGACCTATAATTTTTTAATTATTTATGCACCGATTCTCTTTATAGCCAGACGTTGACCATTTCTTCTGGAAATCCCTATTGAAGGAGCTTACTCTTTGACTTTAAATAGCAAAGAAGGGACAGTTTTACCACAGGAGTTTTTAGCCAAGGATCCAATGTATATTCCTACCAAAAATATATTGCACGGCAAGTAAACAAAATTACTATTCTTTAAATTTTTACTAAAAATAAATTCCCCCAAGATCCCCGTTTGAAATTATTGAAACGAATATATGTAACATCAAAAGCAAATCACGAAAATTTGGTTAAGAATTACAGTGCACACTTTCTTCTTTTGTGTCTAGTAGTTGTTTTAAGATTGGTCCAAAAAATCATAATAAAGAAAGAAACCAATGCAGGTATTTAAAGAAGAGAAAACAAAAAATATTGTTAAAAAGATTATGTTCTATTTGACGTACTTCAAAAGTCAAGCAGAAGTTGGAACTTGACTGCCCATTGATAGCTCGGTTATATAGCTTAAGAAATAATATGTCTAAATATATGTTTATCAATGTTGATAAATATGACATTTGACCAGTTTTGTTACACAAATACTCCCACGACTACAGGAAAAAATACTGGCTGTGTACAATTTGTCATTATGTTTGCTATATATACGTTTTATCGGAGATGTAGTGATATCCGAAATAACTGCTATAACTTCTACCGCTTAAGCATTGTTGTTTTTTCTGCTTTTGAATACATCTGCATACATCGATAGAGGAGTTACATACTTATATAAAAAATCGCATCTAAACAATCAGAGGTATGGAAGATATACTTTATATGACACCAATCTAAGTGATTTTCACCGCTATGTGATCGGTATATAAACCGGTAACACAATTTATTGGGTTTAGTTTCGTACATAAAGGAGATATATGGCAAAAACTGGTATCTTAACAATCAGTGCTATAGGAGATAAAGCTTATACAGCATAGATTTTGACGATTTTCTCAGTAGACTTTGTATTATTATTTATAAAATATCTTACGAAATTTATCGGTTTTAGCTGTTCAAATAAAGGAGTTTTACAGTAAAATCCCATATCTGAACAATCAGATGTATGGAAGATATATGTTGTAGTCATCCGATCCTTGTTATTTTCACTGCAAGTATTCTGTTAATAATGAGTGAAAATGGTGCGAAATTTCATGTTCCTAGCTGCATAAATGGAGGAGTTATGATAAAAGACCTCATATCTGAACAATCAGTTGTATGGGGGCTGCAGGTTATAGTGACCCGATCTTTGTTATTTTCGCTGTAAGTCTTCTGTTGATAATGAGTGAAAACAGCGCGAAATTTCATGGTCCTAGCTACATAAATGGATGAATTATAACGAAAAATCTCATATCTGAACAATCAGTTGTATGGGAGCTATATGTTATAGTGGTCCGATTCTTCCGGTTCCGACAAATGATTAATACATTATAAAAATACACCCACCTACCAAATTTGATCCGGATATCTCGAAAACTGAGAGACTAGATTGCATACAAACAGACAGACAGACGGACAGACGGACATGGCTAAATCAACTCAGCTCGACGTTCTGATCATATAAGTTACATTTTCATGGGTCTATCTCTTTTTGTTCTGGTACTTACAAACATCGGACCAAAGTTATAATACCATTTCATGCTCATGAAAGGTATAAAAAATCAAAGAATTTAACTGTAACCTTCTAGAACGTCTTTAGATTTTACTTGCGCTAAATAATTTTGGCATGGTTGAAATGAGCGTAAAAAAGTATATTGATCTGCATTTTTCTTTTTTGCATAGCTGAAAGGTCGTTATTCTAGATTTGTTCCAGGAAATGACGAATAACTTAAACTAAAAATCTATATTTTTACGTGTTGTTTAGTATTTCCATTAAAACACCAAATATATTGCGAATTCGCATAGAATTAATAATACACATTTTACTTCTAATTGTATACTTTGCGCACTTTCTTAGTACCTTTCTACTACCGTTTTCGCAAAAGGCAATCACATTCCTCCCCTTTCTCCTACTTCCAAAATATAAAATCTAAATAAAGAAGTGTCTAATTTTAACTGTCACAAATTACATAACCTTGTGTTATTGAATCATGCACTCATACTATGTAAAATACTCACTTCTGCGTCATAACTTTTTTGAATTAAACAAAAAGTGTTATAAAATTTACCTGTGTAAAATCAAGCGGTGTATAATATATCAAATAAAACACCTCTTTGAGGTAAAATTTTCGAGTGACGAAAACTGAACTAGAAACACAAAATTTATGATATCAATTTCGTGACGAAAATTATACGCATTTTTTAACTGCCTTTGAAACGTACGGAAAATCTTTTTTTATTCATACGAATCGTTGCAAAAGTTCTGTTTTTATACCCGAGTGCACTTGTGCACAAGGGTATTATAACTTTGTTCACATAACGGTTGTTTGTAACAGGCAAAACGAATCGAGATAGATATAGACAAATGTATACATAAATGATCAGAATGAAAAGAGAAATCGATTAAGCGGTGACTGTCTGTCCGTCCGTCCGTCTGTGCACACGATAACTCGAGTAAAAATTGAGATATCTTAACGAAACTTGGTACGTGAACTTCTTTTGGGCGTGGGACGGATGGTATTGAAAATGGGCGAAATCGGGTAATAACCACGCCTACCTGCTATATAACGGTAATTTTAAGAAATACGAAAACTGCGATATTTTAGTAACTACTGAAGATAATTCACTCAAAATTGATATTTGCAATGAGTTTTAGACGAAAAATAAGAATATTACAAAAATTTGGCAAATGGGCGTAGCCACGCCCACTTATGGTTACATGTGTATATCTTGGTAACCGCTGCACCAATTTCTTCCAAACTTGGCACAGTTGTTGGTCCTGGTACAGCATACCAACTGGCCGAAAATTTCTAAAATCGGATATAACGGTAATTTCGAGAAATACAAAATCTTAGATAAATCAGTAAATATTGAAGCTAATTTATTCAAAATTGATGATTGCAACAATTCTTTACCAAGAAATACGTTTATGATAAAATTTTGGAAAATGGGCTTAGCACTGCCCACTTGTGATCACATATATGTATCTCGCTAACCGTTCTAGCAATTTGTACCAAACTCGGTATTTTTATTGTGCTTGCCACATAAAAGCAAACCGTTTAAAATTGTTGAAATCGGACTAAAATTGAGGCCGCTTTTCATATAACGGTAAATTTCAGATATGCTTGAAATTTCAATATTTCGAAATTTAAGGACGCTAATTTACTTAAAATGTATACACCCCGGCTTATCATGTAGCGGTAGCTTTCGAAAAGGTGGAAAACATATATTTAATACTTGCGCCGGGTATTTAATGTTCGGCTCCGCCCGCACTTAGACTTTCTTACTTGTTTATTTTGTGTTTCTAGCAGTAGACGGGTTTTCACAACGTTCCGAATAAGAACGTCAAGAATAGAAGAATAGACGAAGAATAAGAACGGCAGAAGAAGAAGAAGAATCTAAATGTTTTTTTTCTTAAATAAATGGCTAAAAATATTATCTAAATCTAAATTATGTATTCAAATCGATGTGTCCATTGAAACATATAATTTTTCGAATACGGAATAAAGCGAAAAAGAATGTTCCTTTTTCTCAAGTAGTTTTGCTCAGTGGCAATTTATACATTTTATGTAAGTAGTAGCGGCAGATTGGATGAACTAAATGCATTCATACATACATATTTATGTACAACTGTAGGTAATATAGTACGCGTCTTGCCAGGTAGGTTAAATGCGGGTGATAAACCCATGTAGCATAGTTAAATACTGTGTACATACCTACAATTAAAATGGTGAAAAATATTACAATTTCGACATGTGACTGGAAAAAAACTCTAAAATACACACAAATTGTGGTTTCCAAGACATGTACGAATTGATTAGCACAGCTGCATCCTTCAACTTGTTAACTCGCGGGAAATTCCCCGATTTGCAGGAATTTCGGTTTAAGTGGCAATCGGGGAATGAGCAATTTTTTCGGGGAACTGGGTGTGTTATTTTTATGTCTTAAAGTAACCAAATTAGACGGATATGTTAATTTTTAACAAGAGTTTTCCCAGATATAAACTATATACCAGATGAAAGCTAAGGTTTAGGGCTAGATTTGTGGAAATCTAGAATAAAATCGACTGACCAGTTTTTGAGAAACTGCCCAAAATGTATATTTTCAGCAGCCAGATTTTTAGTTTTCAGGCGATAACGTTATGACATGTTTATATTTTATAAATACAAAAGATAGCGTTAGATAGATGAAGACCCTTCTACTGATATCCACATCAATGACATAGAGTGAGTAGTGCGGCCTCAGTGGTAGTTTAAAAAATTGCCTTTTTTCGAATTTCAGGCAGCTGCCACGCCCACAAAGGCATACAAATCAAAACATCCTGGAACAAAACCTCCTTATTTTTTTTGTACTTTAATTCCTGAAAGTTTGAAAAAAATTGAAAAAATCTCGTAGTGGAGACACGAACCAAAACACATTTACCTCTATATCTTTCCGACTAGTAGCCGGAACTTAATAAATAAGGTATTGTTTGAAAGGTATTGACCTATAGAATAACACTGAATATATTGGGTGTACCCACATGCCCCCTTAAACCGGCAAAAGCAAAAAAACGTTTTTTGTTTCGCAACACTTTAGCCTAATTTTTAAGAATCCGGTTAATCATTTATGAAGCTTGAGTACATTTTCTGGACACACTCTGGAAGACCTTTCCAACGATATCTCAAACATGTCGATTGGCCGTCTGGATAAAAACTTCCAAATCTCGTGTATATATCAGCGAGTCATTTCAGCATGCTACTGTGGCTGCTTTCGTCACTCGCGCGCACTGCCGTGCACTGTGATAACCCCAAATCATTTTATCTCTATAAGGGATGCAAACGATGCATCGATGTTTCTGAAACATCGATAACATCGGCCAAAAAACCGATGTTTACCATCGATATTTGAAAATTACTCAACATCGTAAAATTGGCGATATATCGATGTCAATTTTAACGATGTTTTAAACATCGACTTTAGTTTCGGTTCAAAATTGCCATTGCGTTCACATCTTTATGTTATATTTTTTGGGCTCTGTCACACGGTCAGTATTTATTGACGTGATCCAAGTATCGCGATATTTATTGACGGTGTAGTATGCAGTATTGATGGATCGTGATCCATATCGCAAAATTTCTAAAAATTTTGAAATCTGGATCGCGGATCGCAATACCGTCAATAAATATTAAACGCGATCCATATATTTCTTCAGTACATCTTTTACTCTCATAATGTAAACATTGGCTCTGCCTTCACTCTCGGGGCTTAAAATCTTTCAAAACAAATTGAACAAATCTTAAAATAATTGTGGAATGCATTATCTGTAAATTATACGTAAAATATAAAAATATTTTCTTGCGTCATAATAAGAGTTCAGCAAAAAAAGTATGCAAATACTGACGCGATAAATATTGAACATGTAGCATTCGTGCGCGATCCATCAATCCATCAATATGGATCGCGATCCAAATATCGTGATAATTACTGACCGTGGGACAGAGCCCTTTGGGTAAGTGTATTACGGGTGATGGTAGCCCTGCACTTAATAAAAGCAATTGGCAACGTTGAACATAGGCGATTTCCATGACGTAGTTACAGTATTTCAACACGACTTAGGCTATCTGCACACTTGTCGTCCAATCATAGTTGCGTTATCGTCTCGCCCTGAAATTTTGAGCCGAGCACATGCATTTCAAAGGAGATCTGCACACTTGTCGTTATCGGCTTGTTATCGGCAAATCGTAGAAGATGCAGAAACGGATAAGTCCGGCACTGTCGTTTGCTAATCGTTGTGCACGCATTGTTTGTTTACATTTTATGGGGAAAAATTAGTGAAAAAGTTAATATTTGCATCAAAATTGCATAAAAATTAGTATTTTTTGCATAAAATTTGTGGAAATTATTAAAAAGTGGATAATTGCATCAAAATTCAATAAATGCGAGCGTTTTAGCTATAAAATATTACGAAATTGTAAAAAGTCCCTGTGTGCATGCACAAAACACATTTCAGGAAAAGACAAGAAGAGATGTTACTGAAAAATGATGTCTAGAATTGTTGCAGCAAAGTCTATATTTTAAAAATTGCAGGTTTTTGTAAATATTTCGCGAAAATATCAACCAGAAAAACAGAAAATACCTTCTCCAAGTGAATTTTTAGTCGCCAAATGAATTGAAATATCACGACCGAGTGTGCGAAAGTGTAGTCGTAATGTAATCGTAGCATCATGATTGTGACGATGAAGCAACTATGATTGGACGACCAATGTGCAGAAAGCCTTAAGGTGAGTGTAAGCATTATCTGCGCGTAAACAGCAAATCTATTATGACATTGGAAGGAAATCTAATTAAATTCAAAAAACCACCCATTGAAATGTTAAACGTGTAGCAGTTTAGAAGGACACTAGGTTTTTCTTAAAATTTTAACCAGCATTAAGTCAGTTCCAGGTATTTCAGGATTTGCAGGTTTACAGGTAAAGCGGTTTTCGCCATTAATAAACCTTATGGAAGGTGGCGTACGTTAACAGCTTCCTGTAAAAACCTGCAAATCATGAAGTACCTGTAACATACTTATTAAAAAGAGAAACATCGGAAAATATCGATGTATCGATAGTTTTAGGGCGATTTTTTTCGGCATCGATGTTAGTGTTTACGATACATCGAAATATCGATGTCGAAGATGTCTACCACCCCGCTATGGAGATATCTTACGAAATTATAAGTGATGGTTAAAATTGCGGTACCCAAGCATACGAACCAAATTTTCGCTTTGATTTTTCGAAAGCCAACTTTAAAAAGCTTAACAAGGAACTGTCTAAATTGTCGTGGCCTGCATATAAAGAAAATATTGAACAAAGCGTTGCACTTTTTAATTTTACTTTACATAAATTATTTGAAAAGCATGTGCCTAAACGCATGTATGTTCCTTGAAGAACAAACACAGTTATGGTTCACTAAAGAACTGAGAAATTTGAAAAACAGAAAGTCACGTTATTTTAGATTACACAATAAAACCGGTTTACACTCATACTATGTAAAATACTCACTTTTGCGTCATAAGTTTTTTGAATTAAACAAAAAGTGTTATAAAGCTTACTTGTGTAAAATCAAACGGCGTATAATATATAACCCCAAACCATTTTATGATTTCGTAAACTCCAAGCGAAATGTACGTGGGTTTCCTTCCGGCATGAAGTATCAAAATACCGTATCTAGTGATAACCAAACAATTCCTAACATATTCGCTCATTTTTTTAAATCCAATTATTCCATTCACTCCCAAGCATACTGTGACTATCCTTGTAAATTAAGCCCAACTAACTCAATACATACCCAAATAATATCTCCCGTTGATGTATTAGTTCACCTGAAGTCCTTAAAGCAGTATTTTAGTTATGGTTCTGACCAGATCCCAACTTGTTTTCTTATAAATTGTGCTGATTATTTCTATGAATCGTTAACAGCGTTATTTGTCTCTTAAAGAAGGCATCTTTCCAACTGTATGGAAGGAATCGTTCATAACCCCGCTACATAAAACCGGTAGCAGGTCCTCGGTGGAGAACTATCGGCATGGCTAACTGGTGTAATGTAAGTCGTATGTCTCTAAATCTGGAAAAATGTAAGAACTGTTCATCCCGCTCCTTATACAATAGGTAACCATAACCTGGATCAGGTATACAATTTGTGGTCCTTGGTATCACAATGGATCCTAAACTTAATTTTAATATTCACATTAATGTGACAGTCAACAAGGCTAAAGGAGTACTTGCATTTGTGAAACGATGGTCAAAAGAATTTAGTGACCCTTATATCACTAAAACCCTGATAACAACATTAGTTAGACCGATTATGGATACGGTTCGGTGGTTTGGAATCCAAGGTATAAAATTTACTCAGACAAGATAGAATCAATTCAAAAACAATTCCTACTTTTTGCTTTAAAAAATTTCTGATGGGATTCTCAATATAATCTTCCACCTTATACGAGTCGCTTAAAACTTATTAACCTTCCTACACTTGTCAGTCGCAGGGAAATGCTTGGTATAATTTTTATGGTTAAATCACTCACAGTCTCAATTTCAAGTCCATCTCTTCTGGCTGATGTTAGCTTTAATATTCCCTCCCGGGTATCAAGACACTTTTGTCCCCTATTTCTGAAAGCTTGTAAAAACTAATTTTGAAATGCACGTCCCGCTCCGTAACACTCATTCATGCACGTTTGATATATCAGATCCGCTTTTCAGCATGAAAACATAAAACCAGCTGATGAATTTAGTTCTGTAGCTGAACAGTTTTAGATCTCGACACTTAAAAAACTTCTGCCTTTCGTGACTCGGCGCAAAAATTTTAAAATATTAGTTCCGTACGTCATGCGGACTGCGCCCCTCGTGCGGATGGGCGGGAAATTAAATAAAAGGTGATAGAACCTTCCACTTAGGCTTAGATTAAGGATTGAACTTTCGACTACAATTCCTGGAAATACCATCCCACTACCTTGATCCCAAGGTCACTTATAGTCGATTACTGAACAGCAAAAATGGGTTTTGGGAAACAATTTTTTTCAATTGCACAATTTCCCAGTACTTTTTTAGTTTCCAAAAAATGAGTATAAAAAAAAAAATGAAAAAAAAAAAATGAGTATAAATGATAAAGGTTCAGAGATAGTATTCGATAGATATAGCTTTAATTTAGCCTAAGTGGAAGTTCTGTCACCTTATGTTTCTTTGCTTGAGCTTCTCATGGAAGGAAAGGCCTGGTTTCCGATCCACAATGCGAGCGTCGTTCGAGCGATAACAGTTCGCGTGGTCGGAAATACCAAGTTTCCGATCCACGTTCCATGTGTCGTTCAAGCGGTAGCAGGTGTCGGAAAGGCCGAGTTTCCGATCCACTTCTTTTAATAGCAGCATTACCTTAACTCACTCAGATTCGTTTCGTTTTTGGTAGTGTATAAGTGGTTGTGATTAGGGGCTCCAGTTTGGCGTTCAAAAATGGAACAAAATAAAATGAAAATTTTTGTCTTTTTTATTTTATCTTAACTTCATCGAAAATTTTTAAACCTTTATAAAATACATATATTTTGCTTGTCCACCTCCATCTGGTTACATGTGAATGGGTTTCGTTGACATCAATGTTTAGGATAAATCCATAGCCTTATTTTGCATGACCTGTAGCTTATCTACTTGCGCCTCATTAGCAATGAAAAATATTGTTGAGGAATATATAAAATGCGGCCCTATAACAGATCTATAGACCATAATTTTGTATTTCTTGCCTATATGCTTGCATGATCTTTTCATAAATTCAATTGTCTTAGCAATTTTTCTAACTATGTATATGGGCAATCCTAAAAAATAGGTACACTTTCAAAACAAAAATTAATCTTTAAATTTGTGAGCACACCTATGTTTTATATATCATTTTATTCGTAGTCTCTTAATAAATCGATTAATACAAGTGTAATTCATTTCCAAGAAGTGCTTCAAAAGTTAGACGAGGAATAAACATGAAATAGAAAACAAAATAATAAGCTGGGTTCAAATTACGCTGTTCAAGCGGTAAACTTTGAGCAAAGATTTTGAAAGTTGAATTCACTTAAATGGGACATTCTGAATTCAATGGCATGCCCCGTTTTACCAGATTGACTTCAGGTTTCGAGATAACGGTATTTGAAAACTTGATTAAATTTTAACTATTTTATAAATAACTCCCTCAGTGTTGAAGTTATTTTACTAAAATTTTGCACGTAGCGGTTTTGTAATATTACCTCAATTATTTCTTAAAATTATCGAAATAGGTTCACATTAACATACCAATACGACTGATTACTCAGATATGTGTTTTTGCGCTATAACTTTAACTTCATATCTATCTATCTTCTATCTATACTATAATAAAACTGTAGATTGTTTTTCTGTTTGAACTCACTAATCTCCGGAACTACTGAATGGATTTTCATGGGGCTTTAACTGGTATCTAGACAGTGACCTCGGACGTAACATAGGCTATATTTTATCAAAACTGGAATGTGGACAAAAAAGATATACCAATTTTTGCAAACAAAATTTACTTTGCAACAAATTCTTTTGAATACAATTTTGCAACGGCATCAACATATGCCAGTGTTTATTTTTCATTATTGATATTTTTTTTTCAACTGAAATAGTAATTAGTGTCGTTCGTACATATTGAAAACGGTCTTGAACATAGATACATACATAGAACATACATACATAGGTATCTATCTTCTTCTATCTATATATATAAAAATGAAATGTTTTCCGTATGACGGCGATGCCTGACCAAACGGATAATCGGTTCGGTTGTCAATTCTGTAAAAAGTGCTGTTTTGCACCTTCTGTGTGGAAGGTTTTTCGATTTAAAAAAATTTGAAATTTTTTGTTGTTGCCGAAAAATGAAGAATGCTGAGACGCCACGATTTCACAATTTCATAGAGTTTTCTGTACAGTAAATGTTACTAAACTACTAAACGGCTGCACCGATTTGGTTCATATTTGGAACATATATCAGAACTATGAAAAGAAATATTCCTACCAAAAACTTGCTCGCTAGGTGGCGCTGAGGTCAGGATATTCCTAAAAATCGCATTTACTTGCCGATTTGGCTCATATTTAGAATTGTATTAGCCAGTTAAAAATAAATATTTGGACTTAAAACTTACACGATATTTGGTCCCGTGGCCGAGATATCCCCAACAATTATTTTACGCTAAGATAAGGACAGATATCTACTATATTTATATATATATATTTGGAAGTACGTATGTATGTATGTATGTGCCAGGTTGCAGCCTAAACGGACGGACAGAATCGAACGAAATTTGGGCAGGTGTTGCCATGACACCTGGGCCTATAATAGGGAGAAAAAAAATCGGGATTCGACAAGGGGGCGTGGCACCTCCCATAGGCGTGAAATTTTTATGAGCCATAACTTCGGAACCATAAGTCCCACAAACTTGAAATTTGGTATGCAGACTCAGCTACGGTAGGTGCTTATAGTAAGGTGTATATGAATGAGTTTATAAAAGGGGGCGTGGCACATCCCGTAGGAGTGGGATTTTTTATCAGCTATAACTTGGGAACCATAAACCCTACGAATTTGAAATTTGGTATGCAGGCATAGCTACTGCAGGTGCTAATAGTAAGGTGTAAATGAATTAGTTTAAAAAAGGGGGCTTGGCACATCCCGTAGGCGTGGAATTTTTACCAACTATAACTTCGGAACCATAAGTCACATGAACTTTGAATTTAGGATGAAGACATATCAATGGTAGGTGTTTATAATAAGGTATACATAAATAAGTTTGTAAGAGGGGGCGTGGCACATCCTATAGGCGTGGAATTTTTATCAGCTATAACTTGGAAATCATAATTCGTATGAACTTGAAATTTGGTATGCAGACATATCTATGGTAGGTGCTTATAATATGGTATGTATGCTTATAGTAAGCTGTATATGAATGAGTTTTTAAAAGTGGGCGTGGCACATACCGTAGGAGTGGGATTTTTTATCAGCTATAACTTGGGAACCATAAGTCACGTCAACTTGATATTTGGTATGCAGTCATAGCTACGGCATGTGCTTATAATAAATAAGGTATATATAAATGAGTTTGTAAAAGGCGGGGAATTTTTTATCAGCTATAACTTCGAAACCATAAGTCACATGCTTATAATAAGGTATATATGAAGAAGGCGTGGCCCGCCACAGCCCGTAGATGTGGAATTTTTTATAAGCTATAAATTCGAAACCATGAGTCACATGAACTTTAAATTTGGTATGCAGGCATAGCTATGGTAGGTGCTTATAGTAGGCTATAAATAAATGGGTTTGTCAAAGGGAGCGTGTCACATCCCACAGGCGTGGGATTTTTAACCAGCCATAAATTGGAAGCCATAAGTCACATGAACCTGAAATTTGGTGTGCAGACATATGTATGGGAGGTGTTTAGAATAAAGTATATATAAATGTGTTTCTAAAAGGGAGATAGATATGTATTCAACTATTAAACCACTCGGATATTTAGAACCTTACAGTCTTTGGAGCATTTTCAAAGGGAAAAATTTAATCATTTTATTGAACCCGCGATGCTGTCAAACGAAACATGTTCATTCATAATGAATAAAACTACTTCTGAAATAAGCATTCTACCGGAAAAAAGCAGCTATACTAAAACAGCTTGGCGCATAGGAAGCTAAACGGAATGTACCATAGTAGACTAATTTTAATTTACACATTCTATCATTACCTTAATCCACCTTATATTAATAATGGAACAATACTTTTAGTACAGAAAGTGATGATCAATACATTATTAGTTGAAGTACGATAAAGCTAAATCTATGGCTTATAAGGGTGCCTTAATTTAAACAAAAAGAAAATAGTTTTCCTCCTCTAATTTATGCTGAGGTGAATATTTGTATTACTGTTTTATATTTTGATTTGTTTACCCCGAACGAAGTCGGGTGCTCTGATAGTCTAAATAATAAATTGTATGCGTGATATATGTTAAATTAAGCCTATATTAAACTTTTACCTGTTTAATTTGAGGAGTTATACCGCAAAACAACGTCTCTGATCAATCAGTTGTATGGGAGCTAGATGTTTTAGTGAACCGATTTTGATGATTTTATGGAATAGTCAAGGTAATATTAAAAAACGGTTATGTGGAAAATTTTAATAAAATATCTTCAAAGCTCAGGGAGTTTTTTATAAAATAGTTAAAATTTAAGCAAAGTTTCAAGTACCGCTATTTAGAAGGCCCCAATTAAGTAAGAGCAACTATCATAACCTTTTTCGAAAAAAAGTTACTTTGATACCACGCTCGAAATATTCTGACTAAAAGAAGAAAAGTAGTAAATCAGAGTTCTTACACACTTCTAGAGACAAATTGTTTGAAGCATTTTACAGGTATATGTAATTTTATAAGGACTAGTAGTTATAGAAAGTTTTAGATCGTTTCGACGTATTATCCAAATGTGCCTTCAATTAAGGTGTTTTTGGAATAAAAATTACGCTCAAGATAGCAGAATATTTTATCTTTAAAAGTTTGTTTATTTTTAAAGCACACCTATTGCTAAGGTATCAAATTATTCGTAATTGTTTGTAGAATACAATACATACTTAAAAAATTCTTAGAACTAAGTGCTTCACAACCTATACGCGATAAACCGAAAATTTTGAAAATTGTGAAATGTGGACTTACAGACTTTGAGTTACTTGCCTTTTCGTTATTTTTTAATGCACACTTTTCTTACCTACTACATATGAAGTGTACACATAAGTGCTACATGCCATTTTAATTTCAAATCAGAATATGGTGTGCTTCAAAATTTATGACGTAATTAATTGTGCCCCTCTTAAAAATTACATAAAAAATTCACTTGTTTTCATTATTTTTTTTTAATTTAAACACTAAAGAACTGCAAAATTCAACATTTTCTTGAAAATGTCTTTTTCAAAAATTTCATGCATTGCTATGTCATGTCAACTCAAACAAGGTGTTATGCCATGTCATTCCATCTCAAACATACTGTTTTAGCATGTCGTTGCTACTTAGCTAAGCTGTTGTTCGCTGTTGTGCTTCTGTAGCATATTTTTAATACTGTTTGATCCTTCCTTGGATGAAAATACATATATGCAGGTTTTTAATTAGACAATTCTTTAATGCATTTTACTATAATAGATGCTTAAAAGATTTACTAAATCTCTTCCCGTATATAAAATCAAATAAAACACCTCTTTGAGGTAAAATTTTCGAGTGACGAAAACTGAACTAGAAACACAAAATTTATGATATCAATTTCGTGACGAAAATTATACGCATTTTTTAACTGCCTTTGAAACGTACGGAAAATCTTTTTTTATTCATACGAATCGTTGCAAAAGTTCTGTTTTTTGTTTTGTGTTTCTAGCAGTAGACGGATTTTCACAACGTACCGAATAAATAAAAAAACGATTTTCCGTACGTTTCAAAGGCAGTTAAAAAATGCGTATAATTTTCGTCACGAAATTGATATCATAAATTTTGTGTTTCTAGTTCAGTTTTCGTCACTCGAAAATTTTACCTCAAAGAGGTGTTTTATTTGATATCAATTATTTTGGGGTAGCAAATTTAAAATCGGCGAAAATACAAACAATAATCTAAATGTTTTGATGGATCGATGAGCTGTATAAGCTTTACAACGACATGGACATAGTGCAGCGAATTAAAATACAGCGGCTCCGCTGGCTTGGCCATGTCGTTCGAATGGACACCGACGATCCAGCCCTGAAAGTATTCAACTCGGAACCCGCTGGTGGTAGCAGAGGAAGAGGGAGGCGATGGAAAGATCAGGTGGAGAAGGACTTGGCTTCACTTGGCATTTCCAATAGGCGTCAGTTGGCACAGAGGAGAAACGACTGGCTTGCTTTGCTGAACTCGGCCAAAATCACTTAGGCGGTTACAGCGCCAAAAAAGAAGAAGAAGAATCTAAATGTTTTTATTTCTTAAATAAATTGCTAAAATTATTATCTAAATCTAAATTACGTATTCAAATCGATGTGTCCATTGAAACATATAATTTTTCGAATACGGAATAAAGCGAAAAAGAATGATCATCCTTTGTATTCGAATAAATTAAAAAAATATGAGAAATGATAAAAACGTATCAACTTGGTACCAACTTTGGATACAATAATAAGAATTTTTACTTCTATCACGTGTACGGTGTTGCACTCGTGCTATTAAACTAATGCCTTTTTCTCAAGTACTTTTGCTCAGTGGCAATTTATACATTTTATGTAAGTAGTAGCGGCAGATTGGATGAACTAAATGCATTCATACATACATATTTATGTACAACTGTAGGTAATATAGTACGCGTCTTCCCATGTAGGTTAAATGCGGGTCATAAACCCATGTAGCATAGTTAAATACTGTGTACATACCTACAATTAAAATGGTGAAAAATATTACAATTTCGGCATGTGACTGGAAAAAAACTCTAAAATACACACAAATTGTGGTTTCCAAGACATGTACGAATTGATTAGCACAGCTGCATCCTTCAACTTGTTAACTCGCGGGAAATTCCCCGATTTGCAAGGAATTTCGGTTTAAGTGGCAATCGGGGAATGAGCAATTTTTTCGGGGAACTGGGTGAGTTATTTTTATGTCTTAAAGTAACCAAATTGGACGGATATGTTAATTTTTAACCATTTGACCCTGTTTGCAGCGACATTTTTTCAATTTGAATCGCAATATCTCTATAACAAGAGTTTTCCCAGATATAAGCTACATACCAGATGAAAGCTAATGCTTCGGGCTAGATTTGTGGAAACCTAGAATACAATCGACTGACCAGTTTTTGAGAGGTAATAGCAATAATTTTACGATTGTAGAGGTATTAAACTGTAGGGAGATAAAGAAATAATAATAACAGATAATTTCGTTTTTATAAAATATGACT